>NC_143055.1:52363455-52514411 GCF_052426305.1 Pelodiscus sinensis | reverse complement strand
CAGCAAAGCCGGCCACGACGCTGTCCAGATTTGGTAGACAGACGAGCCTGTTCAGCAGCTCCGAATTGATGGCCCTCACCACCTGCAGAACGAGACAGACAACAAAATGTTAGAAGGGGTGCCTTATCGCTTAGGAGGAGAACCCACCGCCCACCTTCCCTCTCAAACACCCCGGGAATCCCCTCCTCAGAACTCCCCCCCCCCCCAACAATTCAGGGTGAGTGGAGGAGCTCCCTCACACTCCACTTTGCCCTTCCTGACAGTCTCCCTTCTCTCCACTCCAAACTGTGACTGTCCCCAGACAATGACTTACCTCCATCAGGATGTATCCAACAGTAGACCTGCCCACTCCAAATTGGTGTCCCACGGAGCAGTAGCTGTCGGGGGTTGCCAGCTTCCAGAGGGCAATGGCGACCCTCTTTTCCACAGGGATGCGGGCCGCAGGTGGGTGTCTTGCCGTTGCAGAGCAGGGGCGAGCCAGATACACAGCTCCTGGAAAGTGGTCTTTCGCATCCGGAAGTTGCGTAGCCACTCTTGGTCATCCCAGAGCTGCATAACGAGACAGTCCCACCAGTCAGAGCCAGTGTCAAGCCTCCAAAAACACCTGTCCACAAAGAAGTTTGGAGGCAAGGGCCGTGGGGCTGCATGATGGACGATCCCTTCGTACCTCTGGTCTGGGTCCAGATGGGGAAGTAGTCTCATGACTGTGTCATGCAGATGCAGCAACACTTGCAGTATGATGGCGTGGGGCTATCGCCTGCCCAGGGGCAGCTCTGGCTCCATGCCGAAAAAATGGGTCTAAAACAGAAAAACCTCTATACAAAAAACCTGCTGGGGTGTCCCAGGAAGCTGAGCACTCCAAACCAGCACTGCAATGCCTTGCTTACCTCCTACAGGGACAGCAAAGGCAGCTGCAGAAGCAGAGCAACGGGTGTTCAGGGGCGTCCCTTTAACCATGCGTCTCTGCAAAGGGCAGGCAGCAGCACCCGGAAGGAAATGCTGCCCCCATGCCCTGGCAGAAGTGGTTCCGGGTGGCTTTTAATTTCGAAAGAGCATCCAACAGTCAGGACGCTCTTTTTCGAAAAAGCGGATCGATTTTCCGATCCGCGTATTGTAGTCTAGACGCGCTTTTTCAAAAGAGGCTTTTTCAAAAGCTACTTTCGAAAAAGCCTCCTTTGAAAGAGGCTTGCAGTCTAGACATAGCCTAAGAGAGCAGCATCTGCATTTTAGATGCTGTTCTCTATTGCATGTGCATATGACCATTGACAGATTCATTTCTATTCCGGTACTGGCAACAACCCTCCCTTTGGGCCGTGTGTGGCTTTACTGCAGTTAGTCCAGGGTCAGGGACTGGTGTTGGCTCCAACCTCACACTTGTGCTCTCCGTACACAAAACTTCTCACCTGAGTTAGTGATGCTTTCAAGCCAGGCTAGCCAACCTGACTACGGGTCTGGGTTGGAGCCTGGATTCTGTTTTCATATAGTCTGGTTACCCACACTCTTTGCTAGGGTTGCCAGATGGTTTCAACAGAAATACCGGACACACTTGACATTACATCGCAATCAACATTACATCTTATTAAGAAAATAGTGGACATTTATATTTTCTCAATTTGTTTCCCGAACAGAAATCTCAAATACTGGACTGTCGGGTTCAAAACCAGACACCTGGCAACCCTACGCTTTGCAGTGAGAATGCAGGCTAAAAATCATTCAAGTGCTGATAGTCTTCCAACAGTCCTCCAGAATGTCCATGAAGAAGGATAAGTTCTGCTACACTTCACTGGCAAAGAATCAGACTGGCTCAGCTTACTGTAGCTGAAGAAACAATGGGATAAGTTCCCAAAAGTCCTATTGACACATGGATGACTACAGCACCAGTGAGTGCATAGCAACGCTGGTATGGTTTTGCAAGTGTGGCTGGTGACGTCTGGGCTAAGCTAACCCAATGTGCCAATCATCTGGGCTCAATGCAGTGGAGATGTACCCTTACACTCCATTAACAAAAACTCCCTCAGGGCAGCGTAGTCCATGATTCAAACCCATTATTCCAGCAATGGGGAACCTTTTTTGGGTGAGAGCCGCTGACCCATGGAAAAATCAGTTGGGGGCTGCACACAAGTCAGAAGCAAAAAAACCCCCAAAACTGACAGGAGAAAGACACTACCCACATTCCTCTTGTATACCAGAGCCTGGGGGGTGGGCCAGCCTATTAGATTTTGGTGCTCCAGCCCCCCGGGGGAGGGTCTGAGCCTTGGGGACCAGATCCAGGCAAGCTGGGGGCCAAATCTAACCCCCGGGTCGTAGGTTCCCCACCCCTGCATTATTCCAGGAGAATATGTACGATATAAAGGAGGAGAAAAGCTGTTCACAAGATAGCATTACCATGTCACTGTAAGAATGGCAGAGTATCATGAATATTGGGCATTCGCATGCCTTAACAAAATGGACTTTGCAAAATATAGCATTTGAACCACTGGTTTATTTCAGTCCATTTGAAAAATCTTATTATGGTTCAAGTCTTTTCACAGTCTTCCAAGGCACAGTAACAAAACTGACCAGTTAATTAATGGTAGGAAAATGGGGACAATGAAAATAGCATGATGTGCTTTCAGTGTGTATTTCAGAGCTTCTGTGGAGATTAGCTGTTCCAAAGAATGTAAAAGGTAGCTATCAAAGAAAGAGCATCGGCGTCTAGCAATCAACTAGAAATATCACAATAGGAGAAAGTTTCCTACAGGAAACTATATTATTTACATCATTTCACATCCCAAACTGGAAAGCCATAGTTCCCATCTGTTAAACGCCACAAGGTCTTTGGTGAAGTGTCCTATCACCAGACACTTCTCATGGCTCAAATTCTACTTCAGATACATTCACCCATAATAATTCATTGGAACAAAGCAAAAAGATTTCCAAATGAATATGCAGCTTTGTATGGCGGGAGGGGAAAAAAAGCGGGGGAGGGGAGAATCTCACACGGGGGTAACGGGTCTCTCTTCTGGAGCATAACAGGCAACCATATACTGAGGAAAATGAGTCAACCAGAGTGTGAAAATGTGCTGCAGTGTTCATGGAAGTCAGCACTGGGATAATAATGATACCCTGTTTCAGCACCATTCATTCAAGATTCTGAAAAGACAGTATGAAATTGAGGATGTATTTTTATTCCCATTTTACAGACAGTGAAATAGGTCAAGCGAGTGCTGAAACTTTACACTGAGTCAGTGGCAAAGTCAGGAACATGCGGTTTGTATATTTATGGTGGCTCCCAGAATGGATTCAAGAAGGATCATCCAGTCTATAGGATGGACTGGGGCAATTATCCTGGACCCTGTGCTTTGAGAGCCCTGTGCCTGGCACTGGCAGCAGTGAGCAACCCAGCCCCAGTCAAACCTCCTCCACTCTGGCCTGCCCCCATTCTACCTCTTCCCTCAATCCCCTGCCCTCACCCGTCTCTGCTCTTCCTGATTCCTCTAAATCCCTGCCCCACATCTTTGCAGCTTCTGCTCCCTCCCCCTAGCAACACTGGGAGTTAGCAGAGCAGGGTGCGCTGGGGCCAGGTTGCTCTCTGCTGTCCAGTGCCAGGTCCCCCGCTAACCTCCCAGGCTGTCCTGGGCCTGGGCCCCTCTGGAACATGGGACTTCTACAAAGTGCCAGGCTCAGGGGCTGTGTCTAGACTGGCCAGTTTTTCTGGAAAATCAGCCACTTTTCCAGAAAAACTGGCCAGCTATCTACACTGGCTGCTTGAATTTCCACAAAAGCGCTGACTTCCTACTGTAAAAAAAATCAGTGCTTCTTGCGGAAATACTTTTCTGCTCTCGTTCAGGCAAAAGTCCCTTTTGCACAAAGCTTTTGTGCAAAAGGGCCAGTGTAGACAGCTCAGATTTGTTTTGCACAAAAAAGCCACAATCGCAAAAATGGCGATCGGGGCCTTTTTGCGGAAAAACGCGTCTAGATTGGCACGGACGCTTCTCCACAAAAAGTGCTTTTGCAGAAAAGCGTCCGTGCCAATCTAGACGCTCTTTTCCGCAAATGCTTTTAACGGAAAACTTTTCCGTTAAAAGCATTTCTAGAAAATCATGCCGATCTAGACGCAGCCAGGGTGATTGCCCCAGTGCATCTTACAGATGGGACGGGTCTGAAAATATATTCAACATGGGTGGAGCCAGGCCCACATTCCTGAATACTGAAGGAACACAGGCACTGTAGACCCATATATTTCACTGCCTATGGTCAGGAATAGAACTGGCACCTTATTACCTGCTTGAACAATACTGCCTCTAGGACATGACTCTGGTGTACGGGCACTTTCAGTGCACTACTTTACTGTTACTATATTTTACAAAAAACAAAGCTTTTACACATGATAAAAGGAGGTGTGGAGGAATTATAGTGACCTGACTTTATTTCTTATTAGTATAAGATGTGATTCTGGACATCTTAAATGCAGAAGAAAAAAGGATCAGAACCATGCAGGATGGAAGATCAGTTGAGGGAGCAAGGACTCACACCTCTGAGCTGTGAATCAGATTTACTCATGTAAATTCTTTCTCCTCTGCATGTCATATAAAGCTTCCTGAGCAACAATCAAAATGTTTGTTTCATTCTATATTCCATGTAGCATGGGCAGGAAGCAATAGTGAGAACTACAGGAAACGTACTGCTGTGATATCAGGTAGCAATGACTGAGTTATTTCAATTGTTCATTCAGCTTTTATATTGAAATATAGTTTATCATTTCTCTAGCTGGTTACCATGGTGATATTCACATTAATGAAAGCTGCTGCCAGCAATAATTTCTATTTTACTGAAGCAGCTATCTGTTGATGTAAGGGATTTTTTTAAGAGCCTAAAGCCAGACTTTCAATTGGTGCACATCAAAATATTAATAGGATAAACAGAAGACCTCTCTGAACTAGTATAAGAATCTGAATTGAAGGCCCGACAGGTTAATACAATTGTTACCAAGGCTTCATCAGCTAGGACCAGACCCCAATGTACTCAGAGGAAATTACGCAGCAAGTTCAGCTGACTGAAGACTCCTTGAGGAGAAAATAAATCAAGGAATGCAACGATCAAGCCAATTCTTATTCTTACTTGGATGATGCAAACTGAAAGAGTCCATCAGAGGTTGGCCATCTCAACACAAGTTGATGGTGCCTTAGTGGTCTTTCTACTCCCAAAACACATACCCAGCATTCATATAAACAAACCAGCATCTCTTCGAGTCCCTAGCAGTCAGCTCACACACACTGTCAGGAGCACAAAATCCAAACAAAAAGCAGCTCCAACAATATAGCTTTCCTTGATCCCAGAGCGAGTTCTCTCCCTAATAGAGTAATTACTTTCAGCTGAGAGTAGCCACATTCCACCCTTAAACTGGGATCTTTGGCAGTCCTCACAGTGAAGGAGTTACTTATTGCACCTTGATTGAGCTGGGTTAGGGTTTGAAACCTATCACTGCCACACAGTGGGTGGAGACTACACATCCCATCACAGCAGCGCTGCTTGTTATTAGTTAATTATAATTTTTGTAAAATGGCAATTTATCAGATTCTTCTCAATGCACAGTGAAATATTATTGTATATGATTCAAACACCAATGACTATATTTTAGGAACATGAGCCTATATACAGTCACTGTGGACTCATGTACATGATGTAGAGCAGGACTTCCCCAGGGATTTATAAATATATGCCACAGTCGTTCAAGCTGATCCAGCAATGAGACTTCCCTCAAGCTGAGGCAATAGCTCACATGCATCAGTTTGCAAAATCAGAAGAGTAGGGTAGCTGCAGCTTACTGGAGTGTAAAGCCATGCAAAGGAAAGCGAGGTGTGTCTCCTCGTCTGCATCTCTGTGCTCTAGGACACTCACCCCCCGCAAACAATATTATATTATCATATAGATTAACATGCTATGGCTGGGTGCTTTTTGGCTAACATTTGTGTGTGCATATAAGTCAGCACAGGGGTTCAGTTTCCTTCAACATGTGCATAATTCATTATTACAGGAAAAAGAAAATGAAGTTTCAGACCACAAACTGAAGATGTGGTGAAGATGAGCTGCTATCGCTAATTGTTTTGTATTTTCTCAGTCTTGTTTTTCTTTTCCCCTCGGTTGCCCCATCTCATGCTCTATGTTGCATTCCCTTTTGCTCACTTTGCCTGTTCTTGCTCTGAACCTTTGATTTTACAGTCCTCACCAGGCCTTTTGGGGGTTCTGTCTTGTGGTTCTTTCAGGGCTGACCCACTGAGGTACTGGACATGCTCAATTCCTATCAATTTTAGTGAGGTCTGAGAGACCTCAGCATCTAGTAGGAACAGGCTCTGTCTGGCCTATCTCAAACCTTTTTTGCTTTTCTCTTTTTCCTGTTCTTGACTTTCATTTCTGCAGTCACTCTTCTTTATTCTGTCCCCTCTTTCATTGGCTTTCTGCCCAGCCATCCCTTCCTCTCTTCTTCACAACAAAGCTTCCCCAAAGCCAATGGCCGTGTCCAGACTCAGGGGTTTTTTCAGGAAAAGTAGTCTTTTCCCGAAAAAACTTCCCCTGTGTCCAGACTCAAGCCGCGTTCTTTCGAAATTACTTCGAAAGAACGCGGCTTTTCTTTCGATGGCGGTAAACCTCAATTTACGAGGAAGAACGCCTTCTTTCGAAAGTTCCTCTTTCGAAAGAAGGCGTTCTTCAATGTAAAGAGGCCGTCTTCGAACGAGAGCATCCAGACTCGCTGGGTGCTCTTTCGAAAAAGCGGATTTCTCTTTCGAAAGATCCGCCTGCAGTCTAGACGCGATCTTTCGAAAGAGGTATAACATTTCTCTAGCAGTGTCTAGCATGGGAGTTCAAAGCTTTGGTTGAGAGCTATGTTGGAATCTATGCTGGCTTCTTTTTGAGTTGCAGCATGAACTGAGGCAATTGACTCAGCATGCCGCTTTGGGAAGGATCAAGTCCTGGTGCCATTGAAGTCAATGGAAATTCAATAGACTTCAGCGGTGTCAGAAAGACCATTAAAATTGTGCCTATTATCATGCTTTAACATTACTATAAAAATTCTTATAAATACTCATATTTGCAAATTCTACCAGAAGTAATTTCTTTATATTTTCACTTAGAAGTATGGCCTCTTTAGAAGAACTTTTAAACTTAAATAGCTTGACTGCCATCTGGTGGAAAACTGCAGCCAAGAGAACCATGTTATCTGTGCCATTTGCAGTGATCTCTTTGTTGAACCTATTTGAAAACACTTTGTTCATATAAAATTATAAAAATCAATACTACCACCATCTCTGAAACATTTACTATTAGGCAATTTCATATTTTATACATGTATTCTAAAGTTAATCTATAAAATTACACAGAAACTATGCTCAAAAATCAATACACTACAACATTTCCGATAACACAATATATTCTTCCCTCACAAGGATCAGATGAGTAACACACAATGAGCCCATTAGATACAAATAAATTAACATAGGCTAATCCTTGAGATTTGTAGCCTGCTGAGATACTTTAATATATATATATATATTAAAGTATTAAAGGAAGGATTTCATTCTGTAAAAATTTGGTTTTAAATTGTGGTTGCTAATGGTTTTACAGAAGTTTTTACATGGCACTATTTAGCTGAAACAATAAGACTGGAAATAAAGCTTTGCTCACTGACATTTCTATGTACTTTGGTTTAATTGGGCTTTACTAGACTGCTCAGCATCTGCAGAGGACTTTCCCAAAGCAAGGCAAATGCCAAACATTGCTCAGTTGACATACTATTTCCACAGATGAAAACAGAAGTGATCGCCCACCTGGTCTTGTGACAAATAGATCTGACTCTTACAATGCTGTGCTTTATAGAATGTGCTGGAAAGTCACTTTACAGGGTCCAGCTGCAGGAGAAATAAACAGCAGGGATTCTCTCAGGCTAAATGCTCAAAATAGATTTCCCCAGAAGAGAAACTGATTTCATTGACTCTGAGGAACAGCATGTCAATTCTTCTAATATTTATGTCCAATTTTCAATAAATATTTGAAAAGGGGGGGAAGGGGCTAACACTGGGTATCTATGTCTGCAAACCCTTGCCTTCATGCGTAGTCTCATGGAACTATACAGGATGCGTATAGTTATTCATGTATGCAAGCAATTGCAAAATTGTTGCTTAAGATAGCTAATGAGGCTTGATTTTCCAGTGAAGCTGACCACCCACAACTTCCACAGGATTGTCTCTCTCACCAACGGAATCTGGTCCAACAAAATATATTCTCTCACCTACCTTATCTCTCCGTTTGTTTCTTAGTAACCCAAATTAGTGACAGCCACTTGTAACCATTCAGGATTAGCTTCAGACATAACTACCTTGAGTAATTTAATATTGTCTGTGAACTTTGTCTCCTCACTGTTTATCCCCTTTTCAAAATTTTTATGAATATGTTGAACAGCCCAGATCCCACACATATCCTTGGGGGATATCAATAATTACCTCTTTCCATTGTGAAAATGACCATTATTCCTACCTTCCATTTCCCATCTTTCAACCAGCTAATAATCCAACAGAAGACCAGCCCTCTTGTCCCCAATTATGTACTTTGTTTAAGAGCATTTAGTTTATGTGAGAGCTTCTCCAAGGCTTTCTGAAAGTCCAAGGATCAGGGGCAACACATGGAGGAACACAAGGGAGTGCATGCGCCCCAAATGCCATAGGCAGGAGGGTGTCAGGGGAATAGCAGTGGCCTGGCCCTGGCAGCAGAAGTCCCATCCTCCTCCTGCACTCTCCAGCAGTAGCAGGGGAAGCGGAGCAACATCGCCCCAGCTTGCTCTGCTCTCCCAGCGCATTGCTTAGTGGAGGATCAGTGCAGCCCCTGTACTCACCAGGGGAGAAGAGGAGCAACATGGCTGGAAACTGAGTGAGCTGGGATCACATTGCTTCAGCTCGCTTACTGTTGCTACTGAGTGTAGGAGCCAGACCCCATTGCTGGCACTGGCCCTGGCCCTGCTAGTCCCCTGGGCTGTATCACTTGGGGCAGAGGGGTGAAGAGGCAGGGTGGAGGTGAAGCAAGGACAGGGGAAGGGAGAGGTAGGGCCTGGTGCAGAGGAGGAGTTGTCCTGGTCCTCCGCAAGGCAAAACAAGATGGTCATGTGGCCGGTGGCCTCCCATGTCAACTGTCACCAATTTCTCTGACAAGTACAGTATATCAGCTGGATCAGCTTTTGCTCCTATGCTTATTGAGTCCCTCAAAAAAACTGAATAGATTGGCATAAAAGCCATGTTGAATCTTTCCCAGCATATCCTATTCATCCAAATATTTGGCAATTTTGTTTTTTACTATTATTTTAAATAATGTTCTTAGCACTGAAGTTAGGCTTATTGACCTGTTGTGATGGCTAGGAGGAGTGCTGGTCAGCATTCAGTAACTAAAGGGTTAAACTCAGGTTGTGAGTGGGTGTTGGCAGGGAGCCAGAAGAACCAATGGGATACAGTGCTGAAATTTGAATGGTAAGGATATACCTGCCTGCCGTTTCACTTTGGGAGAGTTTGAGCCAGGAGTTGGGAGAAACAGGATGATTTAAATTCAGGCAGAACTACCACGCCTTCGAGGAATACTGGGCATGGAAATGGACTGGGCCATGAAGGGATCATGAGTAAATATGGGGAAAATGTATATCGGGTTATTTTCTTTCTTGTGTTAAGCTCCTCTGTGTGAAACCCAAGTGCCTTCCCTTCCCCATTCACTGTATCTAAGATGCAGCCCAAACAGACCACATTTCTTGGTGGTTTAATCTGTTCTTTTCTTGTTTGCTCTGTAACATTTAGCAACCAAGTATGCTTTATCAAGTATATCTTTTTGTTTTGTTAATAAAAATCACCTTTTTTGGGGTGCCGATTTGATTCATGGGTGTTGAAAAGTAACAGGAGGTCTCTGCCTAGACTGAAAGGTCAGCTATAAGAGAATGCAGTTTGTTTTCTGGGTTGTTGTTTTTTTTAAGCTCTCTTGTGGTAAAAGAACTTGGGGCACCCGTGAGGAAGAAGCTCAAGTGTTTCGTCCTGGTTTTCAGGGTTTTGATTCACTTGATGGTGACAGCCTATCTTCCGGGGCCAGTGAATCTGTGACCTTGGAGAGTTTTTGTAAGCAGAAGCCTATAGAGGCAAAGTATTTAAGGTCTCTTGTGGGCCCCCACCTTCTGCACTTGGAGTGCCAGAGTGGGGAACAGCCCTGACACCTGTAATTTCCAGATCCTCTCAGTACCTTTAAAAAAAAAATGCATTAAATTAGCTATTCCTCAGTCATCTGGTACAGTGGCTTATTAAGTTACATACCACAGCTAGTAGTTCTGTGATATGTGAGTTCCTTCAGAACTCTTGGGTGAATGCTATCTGAGCCTGGTGAAAAATTTATCATTTGGTTTCAAAACCTCTTCTAGTGATATTTCAATCTGGGACAGTTCAGAGTTGTCAGTCTCCTAAAAAGAATTATTCAGATGAGGGAATCTGTCTCTCATCCTTGGCAGTGAACACTGATGTAAAGATTTTATTTACTTTGCCACAATGGCCTTGTCTTAAGTACTCCTTCAGTAGCTTGACTGTCCAGTGGCCCCACTGATTGATTAACAGGATTTCCTGCTTTTGTTATACTTTAAAAAAAAAAACGTTGTCTTTTACTAGTTGCTCTTCAAATTATTCTTTGGCCTAATTATACTTTTGTACTTGACTTGGAGTTTATTCTTCACAGTACAATTTCACATCTAATATTTAAGGATGCCTTTTCCCCCCTCTTATTGCATCTTTTTCATTGCTATTTATCCATGGAGGAATTTTTTCAGTCTTTGTACTTTTTTTAAAATTTGGGATATACATTTAGGTTGAGACTATTGGGGTGTTCTTAAATAGTTTCCATGCAGCTTGAAGACTTCCTAAAATGGAAAAGGCAATATCCAATTACAATCATAGTCTCACTAAAATATAATTTGTTGTGTATAGGGGTTAATCACTGAATTCACCGTATTTCATTTTCACTGCTAGGATAAGCTTTAGGTATAAATATTTGGTTGCTTTTAAAACCCACTGAGTTTATCACCATAGTTACTATATTCCTGAGAGACCTCTAGAGCCTCTTCCTGATCTCTCAGTGCTTTCTTATCCATGTTGTAGTTTGTCACTTTGGCAATAATGCCATCCTTATTGCTTCTGTTTTTTTTATTTTAATGCAATGATAAAAATACACAAAATCCAGCCAGTGCAATGCTTAAGCGTAGTATAACTGAGAGACTCCCTAGTCCATCAAAAACATCATAAAGCCTTAGGATTCAAGCCTTGGAGAAGGCACCTGGTTGTGTTCGTCCATATGCATTTTTTCCCCTCATTTTGAGTTTACCATATGAATCGTGTCACAAGGTTCATATGTTCACTTGCATAGGCTGATAGAAGTGGTTTCTGTCTGAAGATCAAAACTCAGAATTCTAACTGTCACTTTCCCTCCATGTTCTGCTCATAACTCACATTTCCCTATTGATATGAGGTCGATGTTATCAGAGAGTGTTTTAACGTAACATTGCTTGGCTGCAGTTTTGGTGTTCCTACCTGTAGGATGTGGAAGAAATCTTTGTATCCCATTACATTGACAGATACTCCACTACCTGGCATTCTACTGCTAGATTAAGCCAGTGCGTCAGTGTTACTTTGCAGGGTGCTAGTATGAGCTTAAGAAACCATTTTGTTCTGTAAGCATGTATTGTTCTAATATGTACAGGATCTCACTCTGGGCTGCTGCTCAGCTTATCGTTGTTCACCTCTGCTATGTGGTATGTTGCTTTCATTTGCTTCCTTTAACTCCACACTTGCCAATAATGATTCCTCTTTCCACAGTTTCTGCACATAACGCTGTAAACTGGGCATTTGCTTAATGTCTTGTTCCTCAGTAGGCA
The DNA here is from genome assembly GCF_052426305.1 of Pelodiscus sinensis. Classification (NCBI taxonomy): domain Eukaryota; kingdom Metazoa; phylum Chordata; order Testudines; family Trionychidae; genus Pelodiscus; species Pelodiscus sinensis. Next base: position 52,502,494 of record NC_143055.1, on the reverse strand, counting down.
TGGCTTTCAGTGTGAGGTGTGCTTGCCTCATCACTGTATTTATGGAGTTTAAGTTGGTAGGTTTGGTTCCTGTGTTTGTTTACACAAGGCACTCTCAGTCTCATGTGTTCATCTTCAGTTTATTTTAGTTTAGTTCAGTTTGTTACTTCACTTTACACATTTTTACAGCCCCTGTTAGAGTTAACATGGGATTTCTCAGAACTTTTGTCTTTGATCCCTATGACTAAGTGCTCTTGTATAGAACTCCTCTTTCAAAATGCTGTGCTCATATAAAGCTGCCATTTTGCAGAGCTTGGCAATGTGCTGGTCAACAGTTTTTGCAGATGCTTCCTCACACTTGTCAAACAGGTAGTGTTCATATGTAACCCTTCTATCAGGTAGGCCCGGCAGCAACCAGAGCCAGGTTCAATATCTAGGGGTCCATCTCACACAGAACCAGCTCAAGCCCCCACCCAGTAGCCTGGGAAATTCACACATCCCTGAGTGCCTCAGAGGCAATGCTTCCCCACTTGCAAGCACAGAGTGAGTGTAGAAAAGAAACTTAATAAAAGTGAGAGAAGTCACATGGCATTATCTTAGGAAAATACCACATCAGAGTTTGTAGCCCCCCTTCCTCACGAGTAACTGTCCTAGCTCAAAAAGGATTCAGCAATGTCTTTTGCCTATCAGGCTCACTAGTCCACCAAGGTAAGGATTCCATTCACTTACCAACTTTCTCCGTACCCCACTTCAGACGCCCCACTTACAGCTCTGACACATCATCCGGATGACTCCCCTCCTTGAGCCTGAGGGTAGGCCACCTTTGTGCTGCTCCTGTAGTCTTCTGTCTGTTGCCACTGGACGCTCCACCAGCCACTCCACTGGCCACCTGCCACCGCTCCTACCAGCCGCCCACTGGTCGTTCCCGCCAGCCGCTCTGCTGGCCGCCTGCTGCCACTCCTACTGGCCTCCCGTCAGTCATTCCCACCAGCCACTCTGCTGGCTGCCTCCCGCCACTCCTACTGGCCACCCACCAGTCGTTCCTGCCAGCCGCTCCACTGGCCACCTGCTGCCACTTCTACCGGTCGTCCCCGCCAGCCACTCCGCTGGCTGCAATGCATCTGGCTCCCGGCCAAACCAGTGATTTCATCTCTTTAGCCACCACCTACGCTGGCAAAAGATTCCAGCTTCCACTGGACTAGCAAAAAGACTTTTCATGGAGTCTGTTTTAGGTCTGTCCTTAAAACCAGGGGGAAAGGGGCAGGTTGAGCCAGTCTTACAGCTCACACCTGGCAGGCATGAAGCAGGCTGACTCAGCCATCAAGCCCTTCCTCCCCTCCCCCCAACTCAGTTCACTCAACTCTGGCAGGGGGGGAGGCTTGCTCCTCTGAGACCTCTTACAATGATGGTGTCTCTCCTGCAAGCACTGGTATCATATTTTACAGTTCCCACATTTAGGGGTAGCATGATTTGTGACCCCCACAACAGCCCCAAATTAGTTACAATATATCACATTCCATTCCAACACTGATCCGCCATCAGCCCTAGCTGAACTGGATTTACATAATCACACCTCAGATTCCTTCCCCCTCCTGGCATGCGCTGTATTTACATATCAACAGTTAACAGTTAATTATCTTGCAGAGCTAAACAATTGAAGTGAGCACACCCACCCCCAGGGCAGCTCTCTCCTTTTAGCTGGCTGACAGCAAGCAACAATTCAGCCCGTGCTTACGATACATAACATTTCTTGTAGGTCCAAAATTCTCACATGCATCCAAAACTTTGACAGGATCTCTGTAGTTTGCTGACACCATGTCCAGGTGCTTCTGGAGCATGTGGCATTCATTCCCCATCACTGACAGCAGTATTGCAGGCATTATTCTTTAATCTTTTTTCATTCAGTCCTGTGGCAATTTCATAATTTTTCCATAGTTCACTAAAGAACAGACGATTGTTAAAGACATCCTCTTCCATGTCCCTGGGCCCAGGAACCAGTATCAGGCTTCCTGACTTGACTGTGGTTTGTGTTCCTCTGGCTGATAATATAAATATAATAATCAGATCCGCTGGCTGCTTTGTCCTTACATGAGGCATGTTTACTTCTGACACCATGTTCTAGCTCTCTCAATAAGACACAGAAATCTCTGCACCATTGACTCCTTCCTTTTCTTTTGTCTCTCTGATCTGCCCTCTAAACTGATTCTGATTGTTCTACATCCTGTTATATAAGACATTGCACAACTCAGGTCTGGGAAATTCTAGTTGCAGCTCCCTCTTGTGAGTGGAAAGCTGGCTCTCATAACATCCAGTATTGGCTTTTACCCTTCTAATTTCTTTATAATAGCACATAGATTAGTTAGCTGAAGAACTATACCTGCTCTAATTTGTATTCACACTTGAGCCCTGGCTTGCTTTCTTTTTGACCCATTTCTATTGTATTTCTTTCTGCCTTTGACTGTCTGCTTTTTTATGGATCTGTCAGGGACTTTCCTAGCAGTAACCTTCTTCCTCCTAAAAACAGTCTCTCTTCTTTTCCTTTCCTTTCTTCTTCGAACTCTGTTCCCCTACTCTCACAATTTTGTCTCCTCCCTCCATGAAAGGAGTTGGCACAGAAACACAGAAAAACTGTTATCCAAAGGCAATACAAATTCTAACAGAACCTTCCGTTATTCTGGGTGAGAGCATATGAGCAATGACCTTGGCCTAGCTAGAAAAAAAAAAAAAAGTAAAACATTTTGTTCTTCCACCTAACAAATGCAGAGTTAAAAAAGTTTCAGCAAAGTATACCAGGGCTTGAAAACGGGCAGTACATATTGCCCACACGCTGAACTGGCAGGTCTCTGAAGATCTTATCTTATTCTCCAGACTCTCAGCTCTCATTTAAGAGAGAAGGTGACTTCCAGCCCCATTCCACACTCCAAATCCCTTGATCCCAACCCAACCACTGATCATCCATGAGTGGAATTAATTTTATGATGTGCATCAATGTGGAGGTGATGTGTCATGTGGAAGCTTAGGGGAATGTGCAGCCATGCAGCTTAGAGGGAACCTTGCCCATCAGGACCAGCTCCCCAAAGATATTTAGGTGCTTAGCTCTGATAGAAATTAAGCACCTAACTACCTTTGAGAATCTGGGCTCTAGAGCTTGATTTACTATAATTGTGCACTTCTGGTATTTATGGTTTACAAAATGAAGATACAGAAAAAAATTCAATGTCCGATGCATTTAGCTGATGTTAGTGATACTTCATCCAAATTTGGAGCTCAATCCTTCAGTGAAGCTCATGCAGGGGATCCCATGAACCTCAGTGCAGAATTAGGGATTTATTTTTGGAAGAGGCACCAGCTATTTCTTTGTCAGGTAGGACCAATCCAAAGTTCATTCAAGTCAATGGAAAACCTCCCATTGACTTCAATGGGGTTTGGATCTGGTTCTTTATGCACAGAGGCCAAGCTAGATAGATCACACCAATAAGATTACAAGGGCAGCATGTTGTGCTCCTTATTAAGGAGAGGATCAGTTTTCAACAATTACTTATACCCTCTACATCCATTTAAAACCTCTAAAATCCAAGAATGTAGGGGTTCTTTCAAGAAAAAATTTGTGCCTCCGTGTGCAGCCACCAGCAAGAGCTATTGGCTGCTCTGACAACTTTTCCTAAAATATTCAATTAACTTTAGGGGGAAATATATATGCACACACAAGTCCAAATCATTGTGATTTATGTAGGGTTTTTCACAGATTCAATAAAAATAATATACAGTGATCTGTTTTTTTATTAGACCTACACAGAACAGAAACAAATAGTGTGCTTTACATGTTCTTGCCTCCTTTTTGTTGTTGCTTCCTTTGCTTTTTTGGTTGCTTATTTTTGTAAGGCTTCCTAGCCTGTATATCTGTTTCTGTAAAACGTGATGTCCCTTTTCACAGCAGTAGACTTGCTAGTTTGCAGGAAGGCAGTGAAAGTGATAATTAATGAACATACACACATCACTTTTCACAACAGGTTACTTAGCCCTGGCATGCTAGGGAACAAATTAAGCTCTGTATGAGGAGGTGGGTAGGAAGGCAGTGGGGCCCAGGTGTGATGCCAGGAGGGGAAGTGGGTGAGTCTGGGGAGTGGAACCCCACAGCTGTGACCCAGAAACTGTGGTTAGAGGATGCAGTGGGGCCCAGGGGCAATATTGGAAGGGAGTGGAGCAGTCACTGCTGCACAAACAGGGACCATGGCTGGATTTCATGGCACCAAGGCTGGAGATTTAAAACATAATAAACATTGTCTTTATATTGTCTAGTTTTGAGGCTTTGGAATACCCCAGGCTCATATTTTCAAGCTTTTGTCCACAACCATGAGGGCTACAAACTTACTTTTTTGGTAACATGAAAGCGGAGATTCTTATCTAATCAGATGAAGCCAGGGGCAAGCATTTCAATAAAAATACCACTTACCTCAAGAATCCCAATAAAATAGTGAGAACTGGCAGTGCTGCTAGTATCCAATGACGACAGCTGCTCTGTGCTTATTTAACTTAGAACTTTAGGAAGACAGCCATTAATATAATATGTGTTTTGTCTTTTTATATTTTGTTTCTTTATGTTCATTTCCTTGCTTTGTACAGATACACATAGAATTTTATGATTGAATAGGTATAGATTAATTTGGTAATAAAATAATGTCTCTATACACAGTACTGTAAAGGAAAGCATTTTTGTTTCTTTTCTTTTCTTGGTATGGTCATATTAAATTTTAAATTCCCCATTTATCCGTAGTGTTAAATCTCTTTGGGATATTTAGCACTAAACATTAAGTTTAATGTTTTTCTTCAGCTCTTTCACTCCAGTGATTTCTCATTTATGTCTCTCTACTCTCAGTTAACCAGTGCTTAGTACATTACACAAAGTACCTACACATACTGCAGGTTGAAGCACTCTTTCTAGGCAGCTTCTTAAGGAACAATAATGTTTTGTTTAATATTTCATTGACCAGTTGGCTATGAATTCAGTTCACATCTGAACAGCTTCCTTGCACAACCATGAATCACTTCAGGATTTCTTCAAAGCCTGCACCCTGACTGAAGATCCCGTGCTCTTAATGGCGACATTTCCATTCATGACCTGATCCAAAACCCACTGAAGTCAACAGAACTAGAATTTGGCCCTATGTTTTGCACAGCTTGGTTACTCCTGGAGCTTTCACCTAAAGCATTGACTTGGCACTTGTGGTAACAGCTCTGCTTAAGTCCTGGATTTCAGGATGACTGGGGAAAAAATTCCACTACTAGGTTGAATGAATTAAAATATATATGAAAATGAACTTTCTAGAGACCTCCATTTATTTCAGAATCTAATCTGAAACAAAAAGACAAAATCCAGCGATAATATTCCACTTCATAGTCAAGCTAAAGATAAGATACTGTACTGCTAAAACAAGCACTCCTGACCATAGCCCAAATGTACAATCTCGCTCCTGATGCATAACATAGAACCTTGTTTGTAATGAAGTAACCATTTTATGGCTATTGATATTTCCTGTTTCTTAAATATTCCATGTACTATTCATAAATTCTCATTACTACTGAGCAGCAGTAACAATTACATTACAGCGCACAAAAAACTCCACTCGTGACAGCTGATTTATTTAGTGTGCAGAAAAAAATTGAAGGAAATTGTCTGCACACACAAACACACACACACAATTTGTTTTAAAAAATAAAGGCCTTCATTTCATTTTTTTACAATTAATTATCCAATAGCCCTGTGCAGGAACACCAAATGCTTCTGCAGCTGGAAATAAGGCCTGACCCCAGGAATCACTGTGTACCGTTAGCTGCTATTAAATTCAAAAGGACGCTCTAGTCCTCGAGCCCCTTTCAAAATCAGGGCTTTGCTAGGCCATGTCATTACTTAAAATATCAATTTAAAGCAGCCTGGAGATTGTACATGTGCCTTGTTTTCTATTATATCCATCAAAGTTTTATCTCTTGCATTTTTCTCAGACACACTAGGAACTGGCTTTGGTTAATGCCCCACATTTCCATCCAAGCACCATTGTTTTCAGCAGAAATGTTTAATCTGGAGTTGAATGGCTATACTCGATCAAAATTAGAGAGCATGCCCTTTCCAAAGCACCAAATTTAGCCTCCAGTTGCAAGAGTATTTTACCCCAGCCAAACACTGAAAATTAACCCTCCCTGTCGTCTTGGTCACATGGTAAGGAAGCAGGCATTCTATTCTCAATGGTTCGGATATACCAGTACAGTCTCTTCACTGCCAGCCAGATAGAGGAGACACTGAGAAAGAGACCTTGAAGAATATTGCAATTCAAGGACTCAAGTTAGAGGTCTATAATAGAGACACTCCAGTCCATCCTCTGATGCCCACAAATCTGTTTGACCCTTTCCAGTAAGTGACACCATCATGTGGAACATATCTATATACCCATATATATTCCATATATTCAACATAGCTATAGTTCCAGCAGCAACACCCATATCCTCCCATGTAGCATTCACTGTGTTTCTGGAACTTACCCACAGAATCAGGCCAGAACAACACCTCAGTGTGTATTAACTAACCCAAATCTTCCCCTTTCCCCTGCCTTCTTGTGTCTTCTTTTATACTCATCAGCTGATGATTAATTGGTTTATTAGCCCTCCCAACCCACTCAGCTAAATAGCTGTATATCTCCAATCAGCCTTCCCCAGGGAAAGTGATTAGTTCCTAAGTCATCAGAATACTGACTCACCTGCTAGCTTCCAGCACTCTGTCATCAGTCTGAATGACTGAAGAAGTGAGTTGTACCCATGAAAGCTCATGATACCATCTACATGTTTTGTTAGTCTTTAAGGTGCTGCTAGACTATTTGTTGGTTTTTAAGTTTTTTGGAGGGGGGGTTATTACACTTTACCTAGTTCTTAGCTTAGAGCTATGTGTTTCAATAGAGTTCATGTTAGTTTATTGAGAAAACGTGCTGTTGCTAGTCAAATAGAATAGGGGTGGGGAACTTAAAGCCTCACGGCCAGACACAGGCCACGGCTTGCCTGGATCCAGCCCCTGTGACACAGGGCTCCCCCCAGCACTGGGAAGCCCACACTGGTGAGGGGTGGGGGCTTTTTTGTTTCTCACTTGTGTGCAGCCCCTAACTGACTTTTCTGTGGGCCAGTGGCCCCCAGTCCAAAAAAGGTTCCTCACCCCTGAACTAGAGGATGAAAAGATGTTCATGCCCCTCGCCTTCTTTTTTCCAGCTCTGACTCAAAGCAAATCTAATATGAATATGCAAGATGCTCAGGGCAGGGACCATGCCTTTTTTTTGTTCCCTAAAGCAGTGGTCTCCAACCTTTTTAAGCATGAGATCACTTTTTGAATTTAAGTGCAATCCAGGATCCACCTCAAACCCAACACGCTTCCTCGCCTCCTTCCTGCCCCTTCTCCAAGACCCCGTCCCTGCTCACTCCAACCTCCCTCCGTTTCCTCCCCCCCCTCACTTTTATTAGGCTTGGGGTGCAAGGGAGGGAGATGCGGTCTCTGATCTTGGGTTAAATGATTTGGAGTGTGGCAGGGGTTCTGAGCTGAGCCTGGAGCAGGGTGTTGAGGTGCAGGATGGGTGAAGACTCTGAGAGGAAGTTTGGGTGCAGAGGGACTCAGGGCTAGGGCAATGGTTTGGGGGGCAGGTGGGGTTCATGACTGGGGCCATGGTTTGGAATGCAGGATCCACCATTTACCACAGGTGGCTTCCGGGTGATGGTGCAGGGGACTAAGGCAGGCTCACCCATCCCCTGGCCTTGCACTACTCCCAAAAGCAGCCAGCAAACTGTTTCCATCCCTGCCCCCCTCTGCTCTGTGGAGATGGGGTACAAGGTGGGCAGAAAGGCACCTTGACATCAGCACCCCCTCCTCTTCTTCTTGTGCCCTGTACAGCAAGCCAGAGGCTCCTGGCATGGGGGCAGCTCCAAGACAGAGGGCAGGAGCAGCACAGCACTGCTGAGAGGGGCAGATGAAGTGCCACACTTGATAGCCTCCCAGCCAAACCTGTCAGGATCACCTGCCAAAGGCACCAAGATCTACCAGGAGATCCCAATCTGCTGGTCGGTGACCACTGTCATAAAGAATCTAACACACAGTAAGCTAGTCATCATCTTTGCAGTAAACACGGATTACATTTTCTTTCCAGAAGAGGGCACTCTAACACCATACCAGCACCCGAGCATCACAGCTTTCGCTAAATGCAGGGAGAATGGGAAGAGTTTGCAACACTATGTACAACGTTACAGGGCAAGAGGGGGTATCTCTCTCCTAGAATTGTTCAATTCTACTCCTAAAATTTACATTCTCTTTTCTTCTGACATGTTTTCCACATCAGTATGGTGATCTAATTAGAAACATAGAATCATAGGGTTGAAATCATAGAATCATAGGGTTGGAAGAAACCTCGGGAGGTCCTCGAATCCAGCACCCTGCCCAAAGCAGGACCAATCCCAACTAAATCATCCCAGCCAGGTAACCCATTCCAGTGCCTCACCACCCTTTGAGTAACATAGTTTTTCCTAATATCCAGCCTAGACCTCTCTCACTGCAATTTGAGATCATTGCTCTTCATTGTGCCATCTGTCAATACTGAGAATAGCCTCTCTCCATCCTCTTTGGAACCCCCCTTCAGGTAGTTACAGGCTGCTATCAAATCCCCCTTCATACTTCTCTTCTGAAGATTAAACAAACCCAAATCCCTCAACCTCTCCTCATAAATCATGTGTTCCAGCCTCCTAATCATTTTAGTTGCCCTCACTGGATCCTCTCCAATGTGTCCACATCCTTTCTGTAATCCAGAATCGGACACAATACTCCAGATGTGGCCTCAACAGTGCCAAAAATAAAGGGGAATAATCACTTTTCTAGATCTGCTGGCAATGTTCCTTGTAATTCACCATAATATACTGTAAGCCTTCTTGGCTATAGGGACACACTGTTGACTCATATCCAGCTTCTCATCCACTTTTCTGCTGAACTGCTACTTAGCCAGTCGGTCCCAAGCCTGTAACAATGCTTGGGATTCTTCTGTCCCAAGGGCAAGACTCTGCACTTGTCCTTGTTAAACCTCATCAGATTTCTTTTGGTCCAATCCTCCAATTTTTCTAGGTCACTCTGGACCTTACTCCTACCCTCCAATGTATTTACCTCTTTCCCTAGCTTTGTCATCTTCAAATTTGCTGAGGGTGCAATCCATCCCCTCATCCAGATCATTAATGATGTTGAACAAAATCGGCCCTAAAACCAACCCTTGGGGCATTCCACTTGATAGCCCCCTTCACCCCAATATTGAGTTATTGATCACTACCCATTGAGCTCAATAATCTAGTCAGCTTTCGATCTACCTTACAGATCATTTAGCCAATCTATAAGTCCCAATTACTCCCAAGTCTTGTAATTCTAACATTTGATGTCTGTACTATGGCTTTGAGACAAGACAATAAAAAAGGAAAGTTTGCTAAATTGCAAGTAGCTCAAACAAGACTGATATACCTGGGATCAAACCCACAATGAATCAACTAGGCTTTTTGAAAGACAAATGCAGCATGTCTCTTGTACTGTGTAATGTGTAAAAAGGACCATATGGAGAAGTGTTGGGGGTTGTGAATGGGAACCAATAGTCTAACAGGAACCCCCATCAGCATCATCAGCATCAGGATTGGTCACAGTTCTAGTGATCCTGATTCTCTACTGCCATAGCAGAGTTAGTGGCTTGACAATGCATTGTTACAATGTATCTCTGCAATGTCAATTTCAAGCAGCCCCTTGTACAAGCTTGAGCATGCCCTGGGACACAGAGGGGGGGCTGTTTCTGGCTACATAGGCTTATATTCTTAACAGTTCTAAGTTACATGACCTAATACATTATATTCTAAAAGGGCAATAATAATAATAATAAATCTAAACATTTAACAATCTTAACAAATAATAATAATAAGAAGAATTAATAATAAATCTAAACACTTTAAGTTGTGGGGAACAAATTATGGGGAGTCACTTCCATTTGGGGGAATCATTTTCAATACATTAATATGTTATCCCTACAAATATGCTAGTTAATCCACATTAAAAATTCTGAAAGCCATTTGGTTGAGAAGCCGAAACGCCTCTGTGCTCTGGAGAAAGGACCGGACATTTGCCAGCGTATCACCCTTATGTCAGGGATGTGCCTTTTGCTGCCCCCTGAAATGCCACTCCAATGTAATTAAGTTACACATTTCTGACAATGACAGCTTGGAATTATTGGGAAGAGGCTAGCTAGAGTCTGGCAGCTTTATCTTCTGAAGCTTCCATCTACACTGTGTATGCGCCATCCGCCAAAGGGCCTGCATGTAACAGACTGAGCCTGCAACATCCTTGTAGAGTAACTGAGCATGTTCTAGGGGCTGATTGATGGGATTGGGTTTGGCCTTACTGATGGAGATGGACGTCCATACAAATCTTTTTTGTCGGGAGCGATACTTTTTAGTCTGTTTTTTATCCCACATAATGAGTGCCAAGGTATAAGAGAGAGTGGACTCACATCAGGAGTTCTTATTGGTAGAGTACTTGGCCCCATCTGTTATTGCTCCTTGAAAATTGTGTGGCTTTATGCAAGTTTGGGCAGTGGTGTTTGAAAGACTTTCCAAGGGTACAGCTACACTGCTTTTATACACGCTTGGCTGGCCCATTCTACTGGCTTGGGCTAGAGCTGTTTCATTGTGGATGTTAGTATTTGAACTGTGGGATTTCACTTCTGTGGGTTCTAGAACCCAGGCTCCAGCCCATGCCTGAATGTCTACACCACAGTTAAATAGCCCTGCCTCCTAAGCCTCAAATCAGCTGACATTACAATTTATACAGGGCCAGATTTGTAAAGGAATTTTAATGCTTAAAAATGTATGTAGGTGCCCAGTGGGATTTTTAAATGATATAGGTGTCTAACTCCCATTGGAGACACACTTGCTGCATCTTTAGACACCTATTATACCTTTAGACATCTAGCTCTAACATCTTGTCACCTTGGAAGTATGAAACCAATTTAGTTAAGTACGTGCAACCTTCTGCTGTGTATGCAGTTAACCAGAACAAGATGTAACACTATAAACAACAGACAGCGGCACCAAATTTAACTAAATGTTTTTTCTATTGATTTAAATTGCCACAAAAGCTATGTATTGCCTGAGAGATGGGTTCTGAAGTGCTGGAGATAGGAGGTTATGGGTGCAAATGTGGCTATGTTCCAAGAAATACTGAATGAGTCTTAACAGCCAATGTTGGAAATAATTCAGGACATTCTGGATGCAGGTGAAAACAAGCGGAGGATTTATTATACACCAGCTGATGGAGTGACACGCAGGGGTTACCCTGGTGAACACTGGTTAATTAACACAATACAATAGGTTATATAGTCAGCAGGTGGACGGAGGAAAAATGATTTGATAGGTCTAGCAGCAAGACGAAATGAGCACATAAGCCAATAGAACTACTAAAGATTACATAATATCTCCGCCCATTGCAAAGTAATTAATATACAGGTAGTTACTGTTCAAATGCCAAAACATGTCAGCAAAACAGTAATAACATTTTAGTCTGCATAGATGATGTTTCTATAGCAGGTGGGTATGGCCTTGAGTTGGTGCAGTGCTTGGTTCTCAGGCTCATTATCTAGGAGAGAAGCAAGACAGTTAAGCAAATTTTATGAATGTTATCTTAAGCAAAATGTGTTACGTTACTAACTGAGATCCTGTCCGAGTGTCTTAGAATGTGGTTGCTATGGTGCCCAGGGTTTTTTTTACTGCCTGCAGCTCTTATCCTGACTGTGGTGTTCCCAGGCCTGATCCCAGGATGGAGTCATGCTGTTTAGAGGCCTACTAGCACATTTAGGGCTGCCTCAGCTTACCCTACAAGAACTTCTCTGGTTTGACATGCAGAAAGAACTTTCCCAGACACAGAGTTTCCAGTGGATAATATGTCATTTTTATTAATGCATCTTAAACTAAGTAATGTTTGCAGTAAATAATATTTCAATGGAGCAAGACTTGTTTTCAGCCAAATGATGATTAATAGCTGAAATGTTATATGTGGACTAAAATGATTATACTGTAGTATTTAAACACAGGAGAGTCAGGTTAGAATAATGAGTAGCTGCCAAAATTAATACAGGATACGCATAACAAGAGCTCACAACAGATATATAGAAATGTATATTTGACAACTAGCAACACTGAAGCATTCAAATTGCACTGAAGAATAAATAGGGACCTCAAATCCTACAAATGCATCACACAAGTAAATCTCTACACCCCAAAGATGATCCATTCAAGTCAATGGAGCGCACACATCAACACAATTCAGTGCAGCTGCAATGACAGGATGAGGTCCATGGTTTTTAATCAGAACACAGGCAGATTGTTCACTATTAGTCCTGTTAGGTATGCTCCTACACTACTGTAACACTCTGAACTTAGTACCATTTTAAAGTATACACACAAATAACAAGAATACCAGCACTTATCACAGATGAACATTTTTACAATTTATAGCTTTTCATAACCCATTTGTGCTTTTAAAATAATTGCCCTCTTCAGCTTTGAAATGGTAAATTGTTTTTTGTAGAAAAACAGTCACTTTCGCATCTAAACATATTCATATTCACTCCAAAAAAGGCAAAATTACATTTATTAAATATTGTATTTTCATATTCCATCAAAAATAAGTTTGCACAATAGTAATATGTTTTTATTGCAGATATTACTTTAAATAATACATTTTAGAAGTTAAAATAGCAGCTATTATCAGTTATTTCACACTGACAACATCAAATATTAAGTTAAACAGAAGGAAACTGGGCATCTTTCCTCTTCTAATCAAAATATCTCAAAATACCAGGCGTGGAGAGGTTAGTGATGGAGGGACCAATTGAAGTCAGTGGGAGTTTTTGGCTTCAATGGGACCAGAATTTTACATCTAGAACTCTGTTACCAAACAGAAGACACAACTCCAAACTTCATTTTTGCCTCTGTTAAGGGCCAAATCCTACAGCTATGACATCATGAGAGTTTAATCTTAGCAAATAATGCAGGAATTGTATTTATTTAATATTAGTAATGGGCTTTGCTATGGAAGTCACCACTTGTTTGAACAAATTAAGATATGTTCCTAAGCAAATAAGCACTGGAATCACATGGAGGGGTGGGGAGGAAGTGGGTTGGAAATATAACATTGTTCATGGTAAGAGAGACTCATAGCGGGATCCACAAAGGGACCAAACTTAAATGTTGTAATGTTGAGAATCACAGTGCCTAACTTTTAAGTGCCTAGAAAATCTCAGGAAACAACTGCAGTTCACAAAGCTGTTAAAGATTTCAACTCCCTATACAATGCATGGGAAGATACACAAGCCTAAAAATGCATATAGAAAACCAACATGCTAGCCAACCAGTATTGAACAAGCTAAAAGCTATGAATGTGCATATTATAGAATGGGTAACATTTCAAAAGCATTTACAGTAGTTTTGCTCTTGTTAGGCAGCCACTCTTTGGGGTGGGGCTGTGCTCAGGGTTGTGGGGCAGGAGCTTGGGGGTGGGCAGAAGGAGTGTAGGGAGGTTGGTGGGGGGAGCAGGCAGACTGAGTGGCACAGCCCACTTGAGCTGCGGCTGGGAGGTGAAAAAGCCTGTCAGAACTGTGGTTGGCAGATAGAATAGGGAGGAGGGAGGGCAAAAGATTGGGGAGGGGAGATTGGGGGTGGGGGATTGGGACTGATAGGGCTAGGAGGCAGAGCAGAGCTGCAGGATTTGGGCCAACAGAGCTGGGAGGTGGAGCAGAGGGCAGGGGCTGTATATTGGGTCCAAAGAAGCTGGGAGGTGGACCAGGGGGCTGGGCGATTGGGGTTGATGGGGCTGGGAGGCAGAGCAGGGGATGTGGGGCTGGAGGATTGGGGCCACCGAAGCAGGTACTGCCTGTGTCGGTGGTGACCGCAACATAGGACACTAATAAATTTGCGACACCAGTGCCCCAATTTAGTGGTGCCCAATGTAGTTGCATATGCTACATTTGCCTTAAGACAGCCCTGTGTGCTCTGTAAGAAAATTTATTATAGAGTATAGCTGGTATTTTACTGAGGGTATATGTATGCTATAAGCACCATGCTTGCACGGCCACAGGGCTGCAGCTATGCTGCTATAATATAGACACTTACTACAGGAAGAGAAGAGAGTTTTCTGTCACTATTGTGGTAGTAGCTAGTTCAATGGAATAATTCTTCCACCAACCTAGCTGCATTCATAGTGGGAGTTAGGTCAACTTAACTATATTGCACAGAACATGAAATTTTTTACAACCCTGAGCACTATATCTAGATTGACCTAAGCTCTTGGGCTACATCTAAACTGCACTGTTAAATTGGAAAAAGATACGCAATTTATGGTATACAAATTACGTATCTTTTTCCGATTTACTTTCAAAAGAGGCTCTTTCGAAATTTGGCACATCTACACAGCACCAAATTGTGAAAGAAAATGCTCTTTCAAGCCATCCCTTATTCCTCAAAGAACGAGGTTTACAGGGATGACGAAAGACTGTGTCCATTCTTTCAAAAAATTTTTTTGAAAAAGCGAACGTGTTCCTTGGACGTGGCGTTGCTTTTTCGAGATACTTCTGGTATCCCAAAAAAGCAATGCAGTCTAGACATAGCCTTGGTATAAAATCAGACCTGAGAGAGGTAAATCTGCCCAAGATCAGAGTTATCCTCTAGTTCTTTGAAAAATGGTTCTTTAGTTTCTGGCATTTAGAGGCATCAGAGACCTTTTAATGTCCCATTTTAAATATGGAAGACCTGTATTTTAAGATTTTGCTATTTTATTTGTAATGTTTTATTTACATACTTGACTCATATTTTCTATGTTTTTAGGATACCTTTAAGAATGTACATATTGTCATCTAAGTACATAAGCGGATCCAATACTACAGCTAAATCAGTCTTTTAAACTAAGCAGAGAGGCATAAGACTTATACTAATTTTACACAGAGCTCCCCCTGTTTCTCTCAAAAAATGTACATCTCAAATACACTTGATTTTCTGTACTCTTTGTAAATAGCAATTATTAAAATTAGTGAAATGTATTTACAGATAAGCAAAACTTTTAAAACTTTAGAAAATAAATTAAAATATTTGAGGCAGAGAATACATAAGACTGAGCCTCAACCTCTTAGTTCTGAGGCATAAATTAGATTGTTCTAATAGAAAAAATGAAGACCAAAATCTTAAATACAGTGGTCCCATTTGTTCCAGAATGCTAAGCACAGAATAATCAAGGCTTGATCATGCGAACATTTAAGCCTAGAGCAGCCCATCTCAATGACCCCAATTCAACATTTTTAAACTCGTGCTTACCTTAAAGTACATATCCAAATTGGAACTTAGGCACATGTTTAAAGTTAAGCATGTCCTTAAGTTACTTACTAAAGACTCATGGACAGTTGAATTAGGACCCCAATGAGTAAAGTTAATACAGATGCTTACATATTTGATGTACCAAGCTTTAATTTTTCCTGGGCAAATATTTCTCATAATGATGTCTTGATCCTTATCTTATAAAAATGTTTTGTTTATTTTTCAATAAAAAAGTACATTTAAATACGGAATCATTTGCTAAAAGCAATAAAAAACTCTTAAAAGCCTATCTTTAATAAAACATAAGTATTATTTTTTGCCTCTTGCATTCTTATATACAGTATTTAAAGATAGTAAAATCAGAAATGGATGTAACACATCTATATGAGACTCAAATTCCATTTTATACTGCACAATTACAATACCACAGAACACCTTCCAGGAGCAGTGTTCAAAGTTCTCAATTTTCAAAGTTTTGTTTGATTTGCTTAGTAAGCAGTTATTTGGCTATTTTCTCTGCAATAATGCACCAGTTTCCATGATCATAGCAAGAACTAATAATAAGAAGTTCAGGCACATTCTCTTCCAATAGACAGCTTAACTCTCCTTCCCGAAAAACATGATAATATCGCATGAAGGCTTTTGTATCCAATATGTCAACAACCTCGTCCCCAACAGCCACTGCTTCATCCAAAATAGAATCAGTGGAGTCAGTTGTTGAAGTTCTTTGAAAGAGTTTGCTAGTGGTAGACTTATCTTCATCTTTACTAGAAGTACAGTTGTAGTCCCTGTCTTTCACAGGACCACTCAGAAAAGATGTTTCTTCATTCTTGCTCTGAACTACTCCATCAAATTCTCTATTTAAATCCCTTATTACACCTGAGGCTGTCATCCATTGTGGTTTTTTGAGAGATGCATTTTCCATGAACACTTCATCATCATCTAAACTTTGTTCTTTTAATAGTGGCCCATGATGACCTAAGTCTAAACTACAATGTCTTGATGGTTGAATAGATATAGTACTGTTTACCCATCCTCCTCCATTCTTCAGTGTTTTTACCTTCTCAGTTTGCTTTCTTAATGCTGATTCATCAAGGGATCTGGAGAAAAACCATGAACGAAAAGATCTCCCAAGAGCACTATAGAATCTATTTTCCTCTTCTTCAGACATTTTCATGCAGCAGGTTTTGACTGAGCAGTGGTCTGTACTGTGGGAACTTTTTGTATCAAGTCCCTGTTTAAGATTTATTGGGTAGCTGCATTCAGAGCCTTCTAGTTGCGGTGGGTGTTTCTTTTCATTATGTCCAAGGTCACTTTTATGTCCAGACTGATTAGATTCTGAAAGAAGCCGGGAGCATAAGTCCCTATCCCATGGAACAAATACATCTTGTTTTTCAAAGCGACGATTTTTTTGTTCCATAGCCCAAACATAAATCATGATCTGGCCACCAGGTTTCAACACCCTTGCCATTTCTTTTATTGCTTTGATTCTTCTTTGTTTAGTTGAGAAATGGTGAATCACTGTGAAGGAAGGAAAGGCATACGGTTAAATATCGCTACTGTTACATTATTAATTTTTAAAAATAATCTTCCACTAATTTAGTGTCAACAAAAGATTTCAACTGACTTTTCTGGAAACATAAATCCTCCATCTAGCATGGGGTGGGCAATAAGCAGCCCAAGTAACAGACATAGTTTGTTAGGGTAGCCCTTGGAGGAGCTAACAGACACTTTATTTACCTGAGCAGACCGTCCACGGGTATGGTTGCTAGCCGTTCCCTTTGGCTGTGGTCTGGCTACAGTATCTGGCAGCAAACCACAGCCAACAAGAGCTATGAGTAGCTAGACCTGAGGATGCCCAGGTAAATAAAGCGTCTGGCAGCCTGCCAGGGACTAAGCCTGGCAATCTGCATCTGACCCACAGACTTCTCATGTCCCATCCTGATCTAGCCACAGAACAAGCAGAGCAGAAGGTAATAACAGTATGAGCCTCCTCCATACTTTCCTACCAATATGCCTTAACTACAGTTGGTCAGAAAATTTTGATAGAATCCTTTTCCATCAAAGAAGGAAGTTTCATCAAAATAGAAATCATTGGTAAAATCAAGTCAATTTTATATTCACTTTGGAGAAAAACTGAAAAAAAATCTAACAAATAAAAATGTCCATTTTCAACATTTTCAAAGGGTACGTTTAGACTGCAAGGATTTATCGGAAAAACATACACAAAATGTGCTCCATATTTTTTGCATCATTCTCTGATACTTTTGTCAGAAGAAACTTTTCTGAAATTTGGCCTGTCTAGACTGGGCCAAATTTTGGAAAAAATAACCTTCTTTCGAAAGCCCCCTTCTTCTTTGTGGAACAAGGAATACAGGGGCTTCCAAAAGAATGCATTTACTCTTCCACAAAAAAAAAACAGAAGAGCAAATGCGTTCCCTGGATGCGGAGGAGTTTTTTCAGGATATCTCTTGTATCCTACCCCCTAGTTTAGCCGTACCCAAAATGAAACATTTAGGTTTTTTATTTTCAAATTAATTTTAGTTTTAAACGTGTCTGTATTGCAACATTTTAAATCAAATCAAAATAAACTTTTCAATCAATCCAAAGCATTTTTTCAGAATTGTGCTTTGTGGAGAATTTAGAAATTGTACAGGCTATGTTCCAATTTGAAACAAACCCAAATTGTGAAGTATCAAAATCATTCATAAAATGGAATTGCCATCCTTTTCCTGATCGTGTCTTGAATGGAGAATATGTAGCCAAAAGGGGGTAGCTGAGGCTCCCCAGACCATTCAACCAGTGGGCTCCCACTGAATTAAATGAAAGTATCTCAAATATGCAAACTGTTCTGAAGATGATAATCAAAGATGACTGAATATCAAACTAATATTCCCAAATACTATGTGTTAATTTAGGTACATTTAAAGTATGTCTATCCAAAGCTCCAATTGGCTATATAAAATATTTTATCAATTAAACCAGTGGACAAAACTGAAAACATGCTAACTGCTCTCCATGAATTTACTGGCCTATTGAGACTACTCCCTTCTTTCACAGAAGATGCCTGGAAGAACCAGTAAGCTTTGCAGCATGACCTGAAAGCCACCAGATCCAGACTTTGGTTGAACAAAGAAAGGCAGCTGAGAGCACATCGAGAATGCCTCACCATAAATTGAACAAGGGTTCTGTTGGCTCATGACCATTACCTGTTCTCTGTTGCTAAAGTACCACGTAGAATAAGAGGCAGACTGAAATAGGTAAGGACCCAAACCACTTAGGAATTTACGCGTGAAAGACAACACCTTCATCCAGATATCAGCAGGCCCAGAGTAGAGGAATAATGTGCTTCTTATTGAGTTGCATATGAATCTGAATTAGCCACACTTTCTGAATAATTGTAAGGTGTCCTCCCTCTCCCCCCCGCGTGAAATGCACTGCAATGATATATGCATCTTAGTCCATTTAGTTGTGTTTTAATTTGTCAAAAAGTATGTGTAAAATGTACAAAAGAGTGTGCATCCTTCCTGCCAACTGCTCATGATAAAACCCTGCTGATGTTAACTAGACAACTAGGAGCATCTGAGGACTCAAGATTACACCTAGAAATAAACAATGAGCATGGTCCCTCAGTCAAAGGCTCTACTCTTTCTCCCCCAGCCTGTCAGTAATCTCTCAATTTTACCCAGATCTAGGCTCAACCAGCTCACTTTCAGCAAAACCCCAGTTTCTTAAACAATGGGATCAGATGAGATAGAGACAGAGCAGAGTTTGTGTCTCATACTGAAGACAGTTCAGGCCATACATCCTCACAACACCACCTGGTAAATGGTATCAAAGGCAACTGACAGAACTGAAAAAATCAGGATGGATCTTTGTCTACCACCAGTAATAGATAATCAGCCAACACAGCCCCTGTCTAAAAGAGATTCAGATAAGGGGTCAAATTCTCTTCATGGCTAAAATGGCATAATCCCCATAGCCATACGTGTTCTCCCAATGGGATTCTGCCAGTGTCATCCAGAAGAGAATTTGACCCATTGCACAAATCTTTTCAAATTTCCAAAAGCGGAAGGAAGAACATTTGTTAGTCTAGAATTAGATAAACATGGGTATATACGGTACATCACAGGGCATCTAGGCTTAGTATTCATTATTGTTACCTGTCCAAAAATGTGATTTATCATATTTATTCTTGACAGGATAGTAATTGATATAAATACTGTATAAGCAGGCAGCTCTTTGAGAGTGATTTGCTATCAGTGGGATTGTGCCAAGGTAGCAAAGAGCTGAATCTGGCCCTATTGTCTCTCATAAAGTGGAAGCAAAGAGAAGTAAATCCTGTTAGCATATTAGTCAGCTTCTGAGCATATTGAAGCATGTATTGTTTTTGTGACAATACATTTTACTCACTACATTTGGAGTAGTTTCTTGCTGGTAATGTAGGGTAGGTAGGTCTACACTGCAATTAAACACACACTGCTGGCCCATGTCAGCTGACTCAGACTCATAGGGTCCCAAAGCCTGGGTTCCAGTCTGAGTCTGAATATTTGCACTGCAATTAAACAGTCCTTTATCCTGACCCCTGTGAGCCTGACTAAGCTGACTTAGGCCAGCCATACCTGTTTAATTACAATCTAGACATATCCTTACAGTGATTAACTTGTGTGTCTCAGTTCCTGGAGTCTACTCTAGGCTCTAAGGGTCCTCCCAAAAGGCTACAACTAAGATGGCTACCAATGCCCTCTGATACCATTCACAGGATACATTGAGTGAGAATTGATAAAAAAGGAACTAAAGCCCTTCCTGGAGCCAAGTACGGACGCTTTTACATGGGGTGATCTGGACAGGCACTCCAGAGGATCAATGACAAGACAGGGCTTCACAGTCCCAAGCAAGTTAATGGGGGGAAAGAGAAAATTGACAAAAAGGAGGGCATTTTGTTTGAGTTGGAAAGCTACGGGAGAAGTAGCTTTAGGAAGTCCCTTCTAAATTACCTCTTACTGCAAAGAGAGTTTTGCACTGTTCTGAACCACTAACTGCATGTACCAGGTTGCTCTAGTGTTGCAGTGCCCAGCATCCAGAGAGAGAAAGAGAGAGAGAGAGAGAGAGAGAGAGAGAGAGGCTATGTCTAGACTACATACCTCTTTCGAAAGAGGGATGTAAATTTGACATATCAAAATTGCAAATTAAGCCGGGATTTGAATTTCCCGTGCTTCATCTGCATAATCGTGTCACAGCGTTTTTTTTGAAAAATGCTATTTCGAAAGTGAAACCGGAGTCTAGACACAGTTCTTTCAAGAAGAGAAGCCTTTTTCGAAAGATCCTGTATTCCTCAAACAATGAGCTTTACAGGATTGTTTGCAAAAGACTTTTATTTTTGAAAGAACAGCATCTAGACTGCAGTTTCACTTTTGAAGTAGCATTTTTTGAAAAAACACTGTGACGCGATTATGCAAATGAAACACAGGAAATTCAAATCCCGGCTTCATTTGCAATTTTGATATGTCTAATTTACATCCCCCTTTTGAAAGAGGGATGTAGTTTAGATATACCCGGAGAGAGAGAGAGTGCTCTTGACTTGACACTCAGTACTAAAAGCCAGTCAAGACCCAAGGACGATTTCAAACCAGGGAACCTTTGAGCCATAGCAGAGTCAGGAGAGGGCTCAGCCCCAACTGGGGACAAAGAACAAGTAAAGTGGTTTTTGTTTAATCTGAGCAGCACTACAGCACCTGCAGGCTCCATCTGAGGACTCAGAATCTCAGCCCTGTCATCCACCTCAGGAAACATTAGGGAGGAGTTTGTGAGGTGAGAAACTGGCTTATTTATAAATACTGGTTAATTATTAGTTAACACTAATCACTTCCTCCCCCAGATACTATTTTCCTTTTTCCAATACAGTTCTCTCCTCTGTGATGCTGTTATTTGGGGCATTATTGCTTTTGTTGAGGTTTGTTTTTGTTGCTTTATTGTCCCCTGTGTACTGGGCTTTATCCTTCTTATCATTGTGTTTGAAGTATCATCATGGATATCTCAAGGGACAACACCCTTTTTCTCAAGCATGGGGAAAAGCCACTCTGAGTGGAGACACCAGGTATCAAGAAAAAAACCCATGATCCAGCTGGCATAAGGAGGGTATAAGGCCACTCCAAATATTAGAGCTATCAAGTACCTGGGAGAGCAGAGGAAGGAAGTTTCAGACACACTTTGGAAGAGAGGGCTACAGTTTTTTCCATATTTCATTATTTTATTATAAGGACCTGTCAGCAGCTCTGTGGTGATAACATGGCACACTATAGCAGGATTGAAGATCAGTTATAAACATGTGTAAAATAAATCCAGGGAAGAATATTGTTAAAAATATCACCCAAAATGTCCTTCCCTCATATGCTCCTTTTATATTTATACATTCAAGAGGATATGGGTAATATAGTCAAAAATTAAATCCAACAGGACTTATGTACCTATGATCCTTAGGTGGTTGTGAACTTTAACTCTATGTGTGCTCCACATGTATCTGAATACATGATAGCTAAGGCGAGCTGTAGATTTAATATATTAGTTGGGGTGCGTCTATACAACACCCTAAACTCGAAATAAGATACACAAATTGCGCTATGCAAATTGCATCTTATTTCAAATCTATTTTGAAATAGCTTATTTTTATATTTGGCGCATCTAATTAGCACCAAATTTTGAAATAGTGCACTATTTCGAACCATCCCTTAACCCTCATGCAACAAGGTTTACCAGGATGCCGAAATAATGTGCCCATTATTTCGAAAATATTTTGAAATAAGAGGCAACTTATGTAGACCCAGGGCAGTGGGGAAAGAGTTTGCCTTAATAGTTACATGTTTTAAAAACTACAACTTGACTTGTTCATACTAGGATTTTAATGCATATTATTTAACACACTTTAAAAACAAACCTTTTTCCTAGTATGTACAAGGCCCCACAAATAAACAGTACTTCCCTAGTTAACATCATTCTTATGAAATTAAACTGAATACATTTTTGTTCTCAAGTTTCCTATAATGAAACTCTGTTTTCTAAGATTTTAAAGATAGTGGACTGGTTTAAAAATAATAATGACAATGAAGAATAAGAATCAACTGAAAAAAAAAATCCAAAATATTTCGTATTTACTTTGGAATAGAAAAACATTCTACTGTATTCTCTTACCTCCAATGGAGATGATTGCATTGATGCACTGATCCCTAAGGGGAAGATTAAGGTTGTCACATACCAAGACTTCGCAGCCTTTCTTCCTTGCAATCTTTATCAAAGGTTCACAATAATCACATCCCAGATTAAACACCTGACTGTTGATACTGAGATACTTTCCAGTCCCACATCCTACAAAGCAATAAGCTTTATTACAGGAAGCAACCTATTATGAGATTCCTTCAAACCACCTGTCATCCCACGTAGAAAAACACACTTTGTAAACCTTTTAATAAAACAGCTTTAGAAAATGCAATGATCCTACTTAATTCCCACTGAAATCATTGTCTTTGTAAAATTATATGGAATGGTATCTAAAACAGCAACAAGGATGCTTTGTAAATTCATGGCACAGAGGTAAGATCATCAATAAATCATGAACAAAATGAAGGGCAAAACCTCTCCTCTCCAATCCACAATGCATATATTTGTTCAGAATGCAACAAAGATCTTCCTGGTGTCAACAGAAATTCTGCACATGCAGCATGCCCAATTCCTCCCATAATGTCTAAAAACGAGACTGTATAATGGATTTCTCTTTGGATGGGCTGGGGAAGTAGAAGAGAAAGGAATCCTCCCCCATCAAGCCATAGACTACTGCAGCATAGCTGCTACTGCCCACATCTTTAACGCATCCCCTTCATGAGGAGTGAGGGAGCAAACAGAAGAACCAATAAAGCAGTGACTTCTTCAGCCTTACTCCCAATCTTCACCCTTTAGCCATTGCTGACCTAAACTCTATGCCATATGTGCTACCCTTCCAGAACCTACAGATACTGCATTCCATGCTGTGCAACAGTTTTTCAGCAAGTGAAATCTCTGTGATTGCAGAGAAGGAAGGATTTGCCCTAGACTGCTGAATACGGATCTGAGCACAGAGAAGACAAGAAATTTTGACCTCCAAACACAGATGTGAAAATGACCAAAGTTTAATTATTTCCATGCAATAAAGAACGATTTCAGTGGTACAGACATATCCTCTTTGTTACTTTTTAAATCAGTTATAAGCACATGTTTGTAAGTGTAATGGATATCTATACAATGTGTCTTCCACCTGAAAGTATGTTTAGAAATATTAAAGGATCAGTGCTGTTCTAAACTGAAAAACCCATAGTATACCCACATCTTAAATACTGCATGTGGTCACTTCATCACAAAACATATCCTGGCTTTGGAAAAGTTCAGAAAAGAGCAACAAAATTATTAGGGATATGGAGTGGCTGCCATATGAGGAGAGATTAATAAGACTGGGAAAACATGTAAAAGAGACAACTAAGTCGGGGCATGATAGAGGTCTATAAAGCCATGACTGGTATGGAAAAAGTGAATAAAGAAGATGTATTTATTCCTTCCCATAACACAAAAACTAGGGGTCACCAAGTGAAATAATGCGTAGCAGGTTTAAAACAAACAAAAGGAAGAATATGATGCACAGTAAACCTGTGGAACTCCTTGCCAGAGAATGTTGTGAATTCCAAGACTATAACTGGCCTCAAAAAAGAGCTAGATACATTCATGGAGGATAGGTCATTCAATGGCTATTAGCCAGGAATGGTATCCCTAGCCTCTGTTTGTCAAAAGCTGGGAATGTGTGATAAGGGAGGGAATCACGCAGTAATTACCTGTTCTGTTCATTCCCTCTGAGGCACCTTGCATTGGCCACTATTGGAAGACAGGATACTAGGCTAGATGGACCCTTGGTCTGACCCAGTATAGCCATTCTTATGTTCTTATGAAATATTCCAGAGTGTCCTTCCATACCGTATGCATTACAGACACTTTTCAAAATTATATTAGAGAACATTCAGCACCATTATGGGTCAGTGGCAGAGAATGCTATCTGAAAGTTGACACCTGGAGTCAGGAGAACAGCTACGCAAAGAGAACCATTTTTCTCTTAGTAACTGAATTTAAAGCCCGGAGTTATCTTTAGAAACAGCACTGCAGCCTGCAGCCCCACTGCTTTCATTGATGATAATGTGTGACATTATCTACAAAGATAGCACAGTAACTGTGAGAGAACAACAGAACACTCAAAGTGGTAAAAAAGAGCACATTGCTAGAGCAAAAATCCAGCATTATTCCTAAGAATAATGCTCAAGAGAAATGAAAGAGACTAATATATTAAAGCAGTAAATATGAAATGAAAAATTAAGATATGTGTGTTAATAAGAGAGTAGGAGTTACTCAATCAGAATTAAAGTATAATTGATTATTATGTTAGTAGCAGTACACTCGATTAAAATGCAAATTGTGTGTATATTGATTAAAATGCTTTAATTCAGCTAACTGAAGGACAGTTCTTACAACACAGTTTTTAAAAATCTCAGTGCATATTCTGAAATAAGGGAACCAAAAATACTTTTGTGCTGCCAATAAATGTTTCTGTTGTAATAATTATGAGCCTGACTAGTGGAAAGTGGATTCATGAATTGTTACAATGACCTGTTGTATAAAATTGTTTAAGAAAAGATGGAAGAAGGAGACAGAACAACTGATTACTTTAAACAGAAAGGCTACGTCTACACTGGCATGAATTTCCGAAAATGCTTTTAACGGAAAAGTTGACATGATCTCCCTAATGAGAAAGGCAAGCCAGGTTCCACCGCAAAAGCTGTCATGGCTGACCAACCAGTCCAATGCATCCATCAGTGACTGAGCAGCCACCCTATAGTCTAAGAATCAGAACAAAAGCTGAATTTCCCCACTTATGTACTATCCATTCGCTTCTCCACCTTGTGTCTGTCAGGGTTTTGAAAGTAGAAAGGTGGCTACCATTCCCAGCTAAGATTTGAACTACAGAACTAGCTCTTTCTTCCTCACCAAGAGTACGTCTAGACAGCAGGGCTATTTCGGGATACCAGAAGTATCCAGAAATAGCTACCCTGAGTCTTTTGAACATGTCTGCTATTTTGGGATAGGTCTCAAAATAGCAGATGCGCTATTTCAGCATCCTGTGTAGACGTGCCAAATTTTGAAATACACTATTATAAAATGCTATTGAAATAAGATATGCAATTTGCATAGCACAAATAGCGTATCTTATCTTGAGTTTAAGGTGCTATGTAGATGTACTCCAAGAGGCATAATAAACTTTATCCATAAATTCACCTTCTTCAAAAGAGCCTTTATAGGCTTTACATTTGTTTTGCATCATCAGTCAATTTCTGTTTAAATATTTGTTTCATTTTTTTCATTTTTGTATGTTTTAATTGGTAAGTTTCTAACCTTTGATATTAATTGTATAGTGTATTTGCCATGGTACTAAGCAAGCTAAGATCTCTATGGTTACAACTACACTGCATACTTATTTTGAAATAAGCTATACTAGAAGAAATATTCCGAAATAGCTTTTTTTTAAATAGCATGTCTACACTATAGGGAAGCCTCAAATTTAGTCCGAGGCAGGCCTTCCTAACATGGATGCACTACCTTGATTTAAAGCCCCAGGAGACACAGGGCAGTAATTAGTTTGAATGTCCCTGGGGAGGAGCTATTTTGAAATACCAGCAGTGGAGTATCCACACTACAGCTATTTCAAAATAAATATTTCGGAAGAGGCATCATTCCTCGTAGAATGAGGTTATGAAATTGGAATAAGCCATCCGTTATTTTGAATTTATTTCAAAATAACAGAATTGCTGTGTAGACGCTTGTATTGTTATTTTGAAATAATGGCCATTATTCTGAAATAACACCGCTGTGTAGACGCACCCTATATGTGCATTAAGTCATGAACCTTCTTTAACACTGTTTAATATTGGAAAGTGACAGAGTAACATTAACACCTTTGACTCCTTCAGTCTTTTATTCTCTCTAAATTAATGCAACAGTTCACAGTTCTACATTAGAATGAAACTTAATATTGCTAACTCCTCTAATAGTTAGTATGTACATTATATTGTATGTACATTACTTTAATTTGTAATAGTATTTAGTAATAAGGCTCCATTCCTTCCTTGGAGCCCCTTCTCCATTTCCATTGAATTAGGAAGCTACATGTGCCACTGATATTCCCCAGTTTAGGAAAGGCAGAAGTGCAATTTTTTGAATTGTGATTTGTTTTTAATTAAGTCTGAAATACTGAAAAAGTGAACTTCACACTATTTTAGAACAAATAGTATGCATTTTGGCAAAGGGTACACAAGCAATAAGATATGTGAGAACAAATTCCTCTCAATTGTTTTTGATTTTTGGGCGCTGTATGTCATATGCTGTTTAGAAAATCCATACACAGTAGAGTTCAAGGGCAAGTATGATAAATATAACATGTAAAATAACCAATGATATATGATTATTCATGCAATAAACCAGAAACTTACCTATGTCTGCAATGAGACTGCCAGGCTTTTGCTCCAACAGAAACTGACGAACACGAGGCCATGCTTTACTCTGCAGGTCATTAAAATAAGAGGCTGTGCTTTTATATACACTATGTACATGCTGATTTTCCAGTTGGGTAGCCTCATGTTCCATCCTGAATACAACATAAGACATAATAGACAAATATCATATAAAGCAGAATATAAATGGTAGTTCCGTAAGTTGTATATTTTTATAGTATTTCACAAGACATGCCTCTGTAAGTTAACATTTATAAAATTTTTGACACATAGAGTCAGATACTGCACCACTGAAGTCAGTGGGAGTTTTAAAGTCTCAGAGGGGTAGTCATGTTGGTCTGTTAACTGAAATAAAAATAATAACAATAATAAAAAAATGAATAGTCCTTCAGCACCTTAGAGACTAAAGAATGTATACGGTATCATGAGCTTTTGTGGGCACAACCCACTTCTTCAGATGAATGGAACAAGAGATCCAGAGGTACAAATAAATAGCAGAAAAAGAGGGAAGATGGGGATGGAAAGGGGAAAAAATCTTGTTAATTAGTGTGTCGGTGCTAAATGAGCCTAATGGAGTGAGCTGTAAGTACCAGACTCCTAGCTTTTGATGTCATTTGATGTTGAATATGATGCCCATCCAGTTCATGTCTTTGTTCAAACCTTGTTTTAATGGGTCAAATTTGCATATGAAGGCAAGTTCCGCAGTTTCTCTCTCTAGCTAGTTTTTGAAAATGCTTTGAGATCCATTAGAGAGTACCTGGGCAAGTTAAAATGTTCCCCAACAGATTTCTGTGTGTTACCACGTCAAATATGTAGGAGTTTTGTTAATGACTTCAGTGGGCACATCATTATGCCCAAAGACCATTATGCGATAACGCGTGCACAGGTATTCACATTTACAAAATAATTTCACCAATGAAATGCACATGTCTATGGGGTGGAACACATAAGATGTTTCATAATGCATAGCAGCATTACGCAGTAGCTTAGGGCACAAAATGAAGAATACTGTATCCAATTGAAACTGCAGGTAAATTCAGGCAGGCAGAATATAATTACCTGAAATGAAGTGTGGCCAGAACATTAACAATAAAAACCATAAGTCCTGCAAAAAAGAGCAGTGGTATCCCCTAATCTCTAATGGTTTAGAGCTTCTTGGAGAATTTTCATCAAAACAAAGTTTCCACAATTTTTTTCCATTTTCTACACAGTTTAATGAGGATCTCGGTTTAATAACTCATCTGAAAGATGGCACCATCAACAACATAGAGCTCCAAACACAGTGCTGGGGCATCAGATGGGACAGATTCAGAAATAAATACCTTCACTGAACCATCACCATTACTTTTTTGCAGTACTCTTGGTTTTTCTTAATGTTTTTCCATCTGAGTATCATCAACCGCGCCATCCTTCTTTATCTTCTGAGGCCTGATGAAATTACAGGCCAAGATTTTATAGTTGCAAGCATTTATATGGCATTCTTCATGTGTATTCATATTACGGATGGCCTCTTGAGAAATTATTCCTCCGCATCAGAAAAACAGGACTCATTAGTCATCTAGTGTTTTGATTCAATACACAAACAGAAAGTAAAGCCTGTTTAAAGATCTTCCCTTTATAACACATTCCTCTGGATTCCTCCTCCCCCTATCCCTCACACACACATTCCCAGAGGCCTGGTTCAATCATATGACTACCTGTCACTCTCTATTCGTACTCTCCACCTAGGGAGGTAAATAGTTGGGTCACAGGTGGCCTGAGATTTAAGTTTCTTCAGAAGGGCCATCCACCATATGATAGATGCAATAATCTGTTCCTAGGTGAACAAGTAATTTATCCTAATGAAGGAATAATTTGAGGATCATGAATCAAGGAAAATCCCATACTGTTATCATTACTATGCTATGTGTAAACCAAACACAACAAAGCTTTTTAACAACAAATGCCTTATTAAATATAGAGGATTTCATGATTCTATGCCAGGGATGGACAAAAGACTCTCAAAGGGCTTTGATCTGGCCTGTGAGGCAGTTCCAGGCCCTGCCCCCAGCGCAGAGGTCGGCAACCTACGGCACACAATATGCCATGCAATGGGAGGAGGCAGCATTACGGCTGAGGCTCCTTAGCGGCTCCTCAGCAGGGACTGGAGGTGCCACTGCTGCGGCCACACAGTCCAGGGCCAGCCTCGGAGGCTGGAGGCACCACTACTGTGGCCAAGCAGTCCGGCCGCAGTGGCACCTCTGGCTTCCAGGGCCAGCCCCAGACCACATGGCCATGGCAGCGAAGCTTCTGGCCCCGGCCCTGGACTGTGTGGCCATGCAGCAGCAGTGCCTCTGGGACCAGCCCTAGATCATGTGGCCACATGGCAGCGGCACCTCCGGGGCCAGCCCCAGAACACGTGGCCATGCAGCAGTGGCGCCTCTGGCCTCTGAGTCCAGTCCTGGACTGCACAGCCACCGTGGCAGAGAGGCCTCCCTCCGGGGCAGCCAGGGCAGCATAGCTGCAGCCATTGCTGCAAGGGGGCACGAAGCCAGGTAAGGTCCCTCTCATGCCCAGACCCCCTCCACGCACACCAGAGTCCTCTCACTTCCCTCCCCCCCACAAGACCTGGAACCTGCTCCAACACCCTCTCTTGTTCCTGCACCCTTTCTCCTGGCCAGACACCCCACCCTGCTCCTTCATCCATGTTGCTCCTGCACCCTCTCTCCTGGTCACACACTGCACCCTCCCTTGATCCTGCTTCCTCCACCAGGCCAGACACTCTACTCCCAGCCTGCTCCTGCCTCCTTCCCCCCACCCAGACCTCTCAACTTCTCTCCCTTCTGCACCCCACCTCCTTCCCAGATCTTGCACCTCATCCCTATCCTACTTGCTGGCAGCCCTGGCTCACACACTGTACCCCTAATTTTTGTCCCTACCCCAGAGCCTAAGGAGGTCCAAAAAATCCACTAATTCTGCAATCTGAGAAAAATAAATCTGGTCTATGGAAAGCCCTGAACCTCAGTCCCTCCCTCCCTCCCCCGAGGCTGGGGCACCAGAGGAGTGAGTGTTGTTAGTTGGGGACACATCAGTGAGCACTGGGGGTTTTTGTAGGAGTCTTTTTGCTTCTCACTTGTGTGGTCCCCAACTGATTTTTCTGTGTGTCAGTGACCCCCAACCGAAAAAGGGTTCCCCACCCCTGCCATAAATAAAGAAAACATTGAAACCTTTTGTGTTGGACATAATATTTACTTTATTTAAAATTAAGTTTGATAAGCTAACATGAGAAATGAAAATGCTTAATCTGTTTCATAATTTAAATTAAACTGTTCTCACTAGCTGCAGCTAGTTCAGAAAATAAGGTCACTGTACCCAGCCTGCTCTTGTTTCCCCTCTCCCTCTTTTCCCCGGCACACAGATCCGTGAATAAGTTAAATCTCAGTACACCACTTCTGAAAGGTTGCCAACCCTTGCACTAAAAGGTAAGATCTGCATCTTAATGTATTTATTAATGAAGCTGCTGTAAGTAGGAATATTATTGATCGGCATTTGGACCTGTAAGAGAGGTGAATAAATCAAATCCTGGCACACCACCGCTGAAAGGGTGCTGATCCCTGCCCTAGACCATTGTCTGGGAGCCAGAGACATCCAAGCCCTTTCAACTGCTTCTATTCAAAGGGTTCAGCGCTCAGCACTTGCTGGGTGGCTGTGTTGCCTGGTAGCCACCTGGCAGGCACAATCCCTTTAAAGAGAAGCAGTTGAAAGGGCTCGCAGCTCTCAGTCCCACTGGCCTGTTGCCTGGGAGCTTCCCGGGAGGCACGAGCCCTTTCAACTGCTTCTATTCAAAGGGCTCGTGCCTGCTGGGTGGCTGCCAGGCAAGAGGTTAGCAGCAGGGCCAGGAGCTGCCAGCCATGTTATATGAATTCTAGACAACTCTGGGAGGAGGCTAGCCCGCAGCACCTTCCAATCTGCTCCAGGTCCCTTCCATTAGTCAGAAGTCAGGGGGCAGGGACCCCAGGCCAAGCAAAGCTCCCAGCAGGGTAGTTTTCAATCCCACCCCTTCTGCCCTACGGCCCCGCCCCTTGCAGGTCGACCCACAGCCACTTCTGAAATTGGTGAAGTGGCCCCCCTTCAAAAATTATTGCCCAGCCCTGTTCTACACTATCAGTCAACACATCTACTCTTAAAACACTCAAATATTCAAAAGAAGAGAAATGAATAGTAATACATAAAAGTACTCTGAGACTTCTGTGATTAGGACCAATTCAAAAACAGTTAGCTCCACCACCTGCACCTCTTTGTTAGTTCTGTAATTCAGAGACAACTTGTCATGATTATGAGGGTTAGCCAGCAGCCTGGGGATTAAGGGGTTAACTACACCTAGCCAGGTGGAGAGACCAATAAGAATGTAGGTGGGACTTTTCAAACTGGGACAAAGGAATTTGTTTTTTTTTTCCTTTCTCCCTTTTTTTTCTCTCTGGGAGAGTTCTCTGCAGCTACAGAGAGGGACAAGCATGTCTCTCTCTCTCTCCAAGACACATTCTTCATTTTCTGTAAGTAGGGTAAAGTTTAGGTAGTTTCGTTAGGTTTTATTGTGTTATGGATTGGGTATGGGATCTGAGATCTGGCACTGCTTAAAAGATGTTTTGGCTTTTCTTTGTAACTAAGTTCTAGGCCCATGGAGTTTCTCCATGAGTATATTTTGTTACCTCCCTATCTAGTCATTATGGTTGCAACAGGAATATTGTTGTAATAATAAAAGTTCTTTCTTTTCTTTTATTAACCTGGCAGTGGTTAATGGTGTGCCCTGATTTTTGTTTTAGGGGGAAGATTTCCCAAATGATCTTTCCCCTGGTTTCTTTAGCAACATTTGGGTGGTGGCAGCGGAAGTTTTATTCCCAAGATCTAGGTTTTTAAGATCTTGGGGGAAGTTTTATACCAAAGCCTGGTAGATAAGGCTTTGGGGTACACTTGCTGGCCCCCACTTCTGCATTTATCATGCCAGAGTGGGGAGGAGCCATGACACAACTCACATCATGTGAACTGCCCACCGGAGAAGGAGAAAGACACTCCTCACATTCCCCTCGCGCACCAGAGTGTAGGGGGCCAGGCTAGTAGATTCTGTGCGCCCCCGCCCTGTGGAGGAGCAGTGGGAAGGTTGGAGCACAAGCACAGGGAAGAGCCTGAGACTTGAGGGCCAGATCTAGGCAAGCCAGGGTCTGCATCCAGCCCCTGGACCAGAGGTTCCTCACCCCTGATGTAAGTGCCGTACTTTAGCGAATATAACCCGCGGGTTAGGCAAAGTTTTACATACCCTGCCCCCACGGGCTATACTCATCCGCGTGTAATACAGACTTTTTTTTACTGAAAGGAAGACAAGACTGACTCTTACTTGAGAAAAGCAGCATATTTCAATTTAATCATAGAGGCAGTTATATTAAAATTCATTAAAATACATTCAAATTCATTAGTTTTCAAGCTCTGCTTCTTCCTTTCTCCACTCCCGAACAGACTTTTCTTTCACAGAGTATTTTCTCCCTGTGGCTCTATTTCCATTGTCCTTTGCAAATGCCACTACACACAATTTAAAATCGTCTGAGTAGGATTTGCTCTTATTCATGTTTAAAAAGTTTAAAATACAAGTTAAAACCACTGAAGGAATAAATGAATGGAAAAGCAGCATGGTTCAAAGGGGTTATATACCAGCGACAACAGTTGTAGCCTACTTAGTGCTCAGCGTTATCAGCTGCAGTTCATTAACACTTGATTACAGGTGCTTTGCATTAACACTACCTGCGGTTCATCTTCCTTGGGCTATACACATGTGCGGGGTATACAAGACTTTTTTTACTCAATCAGGAAAAACTGCACGTTATACACAGGTGCGGGTAATACTCGTGCATGGGTTATATGTGCTAATTTACGGTAGTCTCATTAGCGTCATTGGTTTATTTGTGTATTCAATTGAAGCAGATGTGTGAATTTATAAGATTGGAGCCTAACTCTACATAAGATTAGAGCCATATGGTTGGAGCCTAATTCTATTTTATCTACTTTTTTGTCCTATTGTATGCAGGAACTCAGTCTAGGTGATCATAGTCTTTAAGCACTATGGGTGCATCCAGTGCTTTTTTTGTGTGATGGTACTGCCTGGTACGCAGTACCAGCACCTCCAGACACAGTACCAGCACCTCCAGTCAGAGCTCAACAACTTTCTCCCCTGGAGTACTGGCACCTTTTTTTAACAAAAAAAGCACTAGGTGCAACTCAGAGTTGTAACTAGCTAATTTGGCGCCTGAGGCAAGACCGTCCTCGGCACGGGTGGGAGTGCTGAAGTGGCACAAGGCGTGAGTGAAGACAGCACAGTAGCCGTCTTTTC
Source organism: Pelodiscus sinensis (assembly GCF_052426305.1). NCBI lineage: Eukaryota > Metazoa > Chordata > Testudines > Trionychidae > Pelodiscus > Pelodiscus sinensis. The sequence goes on along the minus strand of NC_143055.1, from coordinate 52,469,182 downwards.
TGCACACCCTCAGCTATGCACCCAAGGCAAGTGCCTCACTCGCCTCGCCCTTGTTACGGCTCTGGTACATCTATACAGCACCCTACACTAGAAATTTGTGTAGTGCAAATTGCGTATCTTATTTCTATTCGATTTCAAAATAGCTTATTTTGAAATTTGGCACATCTACACAGGGCCAAATTTCAAAGTAACACACTACTTCAAGATATCCCTTAAACCTTGTGAAACGAGTGTTACAGGAATGCCCAAATAGCATGCCCGTTATTTCGAAAAATATTTTAAAAATATGGGCAGCTTGTTTAGATGACAGGTAGCTATTTCGGGATACCTCCAGAGGATACCATCACCACACAGTGCAGATGTACCCTCTGACTCTCTTTCTAAACCAATTACAGTCTTCAGAACCCTGACTCATTTTGGAGTCATTTCTTAAATGGTCCATAATTCTTTTGTAATTAATCAATGCATTGTCCTAGGTTTAACTTATCAGAGCACCGATAGGTGCATAAAACAACATTTCTACAGCTTTTCAGCATTATTTTATAAAACTTTAAGGCTACGTCTACACTTCCTCTTTTCTGAGGAAGAGGCAATGCAAATGAAGCACTCATTAGCAACTTCTAGTGCTTCATTTGCATATTTTCTTCCGATGCTTTTTGCGTAAGAGGTTTTTGAGCAAAAACAAGCAGACAACAAGTAGACGGGTCCGTTCTGTGCAAAAAAAACCTTTTGTGAAAGATCCGTATACCTCCTTTTTTGAGGCATAAGGATCTTGCGCCAAAAAGTTTTTTTGCGCAAAATGGATCCATCTACACTGCTTGGTTTTGCACAAAAAACTCTTACACAGAAAGCATTGGAAGAGAATTTAGTGCTATTTTGAGGTGATACAGAATTGTAACAAATTATGTAACAGTGATTTATGCAGATGTCACAGTAATGAGTATAGACATAAAAGGATGTAGCATATATTACTGTTTATTAAGTTGGTATTTCTTCAGGTTTTCTGTTCTAAATAACACTTTTAAGTACATTCGTTAGTTCCAGTAATTCCATATTAGCTATTCATATATTGTTTCCAAAACCCAATGTTTTCTCATACACTTAAATAAAACAGGTCAGTTATGTTTTATCTTCTTTTCGATCTACTGCTTTTTTCCCCTTTACTGCAAAGATCTATTTTATTTTTACTGTCCCGCTCCCTTCTCCATCCATATGTGAAGCTTCAGAAGCATTTAATCATTTCCCTTAGCCCTTCAATATACCCCATGCTTTCTCTTTTATATTTGAGGCATTGTGTTCAGTGTTTCTAACTGTCCTTATCTCTCCTGAAGCCTTTACTTCTATTTCTAAAGTTCTCAAACAAAGATTAAATGTTTTCAATTGTTCTAATTAAATTCAGACACCCTGAAGAACTGCCAGCTTATGCCAACAATCCCATTAATTGGCTCATTTGAAGGTTAAATCAGTTGTTTTACGTAAATACCAAAGTCAACATGAGCTTAAGCAAGTGGGTGATAAAATATAGTTTTAATTAATAAGCACAAAATTTCACTTTCACTAAGATGTCTCAATGTAATTCCAATGTAGGATGAGGTGTAGTTTTGTTTCTTACCTAGTGAATTACAAAACCATTAGGTGAAAGTGCAACAGCTCTAGATCATAGGTGCTGGAACTGTGAGTGAAGGATAAGTACTGCCTCTCCCCCCTGGTTTGAAATGGTTGTCATTATGTACAGATTTTACAGTTTGGATCTATGGATCTCAGCACCCCCATTATAAATATTGTTCCAACACCCCTTCTGAAGAGGACATGTGGAAAAGTTTATTTGACGACATTTTAGGCCTAATCCAAATCACTGTGGATCCAATGGGAGGTTTTCCATTGATTTTGATGGGTTGTGGAACAGGTCATGTTAAAGCAGCCACACCTGACCCCAAAATAGCATCACCAGTAACTGAAGCTACCAAGTATCACTCATCCCATCTACTTCCTTTTTCAGCACTCTTATTCACTGTGATTGCTTGTGACTTTTCCCCTATACTGGACATCTGCTGGTGTGACAGGGTGTGTGCCCCACACTGCCCTTCAAAAGCTAAACCCAGCCCTGGGAGAGGGCTGGAGCGGTGGAGCCAGCAGCTGTGGCATATATCAGCCAATTAGGGCCCAGCTGAAGGCAGTATAAATAAAGGCTCCTGGAGGTGAGGAAAGAGGCTGACTCACTCTGGCTCCAGTTGTGGAGAAGGAGGGATCTAGGGAAGCTAGAGGCTTCCTGACTTAGAGCAAGGCTGGGGAAAGGCAGGCAGAGCTGGGGAAGCTCTGGCCAGGCAAGCTCCCAGGTTACATGCTTGAAGCAAGGTCTTAGGATACTAGGGCTATAGGAATGCAGCCAGGACTGCAGAAGGCAGCAGGTCCACACCCCCTTGCCAATGAGGAGTAGTCATTTCAGACTTCAGTCTGCCCCTGAGGTAAGAGGCTAGATGACGACTGTATGCAGTAAAACCAGATGTAACAGGATGCGATTCACTGCCAAGGTGCCTCCTGCAGGTCACTCAGGGAATTAGCATCATTCAGTGTTGGAGCATCCCCTTTTGGCTGGTGTCTCGCCTGCTGTTACCAGTTATTGGCTCCACCATTTTGTTAGGTCCCATGTCCCTCTCAGACTGTGGCATCCTCCCCTCTGGGTACTGCCTTGCCACAGTGCCCCCACACTCTGGGGTTCTCCTCTTCAGGGAGACCCCCAACCCCAAGGAGCCCCCACCCCTATACCCTCAGTGACTCACACCCTGTTACATCTGGTTTTACTGCATGCAGTAAAACTGAGTTACAGAGAAGTGGTTACTACTTAGCTATTATGGCAATGAGCACTAAAGAAAATCTCAGACAATGTGAATAGCTTCCCAGGGTCTTCATTTTATTTATGTATGTAGGGGAAAGCTCCAGATTTCCACTACATCAGATGGCAGGAGAAGAACTGTTAATAGTCGAGAAGGAAGAGTATCTCTGAGCCCTATTTCAGCTACCATTAACCACTGATAGTGAAATCCAAAGCCTTTACTCCCTCCTCCCTCCTTGCATATTCAGTTTCTCTGCTTTCACGTTTTAGTTATGCAAACTTTATCTTTATTTTCTGTATCCATTCCCTTGCATCACACCAAGCAGCTACCACAGCTTTCCTAGTAGGAGAAGGCAGGTTAATAGGCTTTGCCTCCTCAAAAGAGATATGAGACACCAGATGAATGACTAGAGGGCTCCAGTTTAGCCTTAATTCCAGCACCCCATTTTGTCCAGAGAGGATTCTCTTGCTTGGGGCAAGAGATCTGAAAGCATGGATGTAACTGAAGAGCTGTGAAACTCTTATCTCACCAATCTTGTTTCTTTAATATCCTGGGACCCACACAGCTACAACAATACTGCATACATATGAAAACATGCAATCACTATGAAGCTCTAAAGGATTATGGCTCTTTTCCTTGAAATAATTTGCTTCCTGGTTCATTTAGGCTCATTCTTTCAGAACAAAATAGGTAATTGCAACCTAGAAATAGAGAGTGAGTGAGAAAGCATATTGGATGAAGCCAAAAGTGAAATATTCGCTGGTCTTGTTAGTAAGAAAATTAATCAGTCCATTACATGTAATTATGGTCTACAAACAAGACTGAAGGAAAATATGCTACATATCAAAGTCTATTTTCTGTGCAGCTCACAGTTTTTCTTCTTGATTAAAAATAAATCTCAAAGGCTGTGTCTGGACTGCAGGGTTTTTTCGAAAAAAGTAGCCTGCGTCTAGACTACAGCCGTGTTCTTTCGAAATTAAATTGAAAGAACGCGGCTTTTCTTTCAACAGCGGTACTCCTCATTTCACGAGGAAGAACGCCTTTTTCAATGGAGATCCGTCCAAAAAAGGTGTGTGTGGACGTGGGGAGCCACTTTTTTCAAAAATAAGGGCCTCCAGGGAAGAAGCCCTGGTGGATAATCCCCCCTTCCACAGCACCATCCCTTTCCCCACTTGTACCTTCCTCTCCCCCAGCCTCCCCTCTCCCCCAGTCCCTCCCCCCCCAGTACCCAGCCCCTCTCTCTCCCTGGCCCTCCTCTCCCCCAGGCCTTCCAGACCCAAGTGCACCTACCCTATGTCATCCAGCCAACAGACAGTTTCCCCACCCGATCCCGAGGCCATGGTGGACCCCAAACACGAGGCACCAGCAGGAGACTGCGAGCAGGCAAGCACCATCCAATCCAATCCCCTTCCCCCATTCAGGTTTCAAGTCCCCTTCCCCCCTCCAGGTTTCAAGCACCCCCACCATCCAGTTAAACACATTATTTGGTATTTAAGAAAATGTTTATTTTTGATGGAGAAAGTATACTTTGAGGAAAAACTATGTACAATAAACAAAAGCTTTTTTATGTTTGCAACAGTTATACATTCTTTCAGTTATTAATATTTATAACAATAAAACAGAACTTATTCTTTTCAGACAAATCCTGGTGATAATTATTTCTAAAAACAGGGTCAGGATAAGGGTTGAGGAGGGAAGCTTGTATTGGGCCAGGGCCAAGCCCCCAGGCAGGAGCCCCTCAGGAGAGTCAGTGGCCTCCATTAGAGTATCGCTCCCGTAGGGTATCCCAGATGCAAACAGCAGACCGGTGAGCCAGGCAGATGGCAGCTGTCCAGGGCTGGTCAAAGTGCCTCTCCTGACCATCAGCACCTGTACCCCACCCTGGTAGGAAGGCCTCCCCTTTCCTCTCCACCAGGTTATGGAGAACACAACACACGGCCACCACCTCAGGGATATTGCATTCCCCCATGTCTAGCCATCTGAGCAAGCACCAGAATCTCCCTTTTAAATGTCCGAACTCACATTCCACCTGGTTTCAAGCCCGGTTAAGATGAGCATTAAACTGCTCCTTGTTTGCATCCAGGTGGCCGGTGTAGGGCTTCATCAGCCACAGCATCAGGGGGTAGGAGGCATCAGCCACTATGCACACTGGCATGTGCACGTCTCAAACCGCAAAGTCATGATGCGGGAAAAATATTCCTGCCTGAAGCCTCCAGTAGAGGTATGAGTTCCTGAAGATGCGGTCATCATGTGCCCACCCCGACCACCCAACACAAATGTCAGTAAACTGGTCATGATGGTCGACCAGGGCCTAAAGTACCATTGAAAAGTAGCCCTGGGTATGTCTATACTACAGCGCTAATTTGAACTAACTTAGTTCGAATTAGTTCATTCGAACTAAGCTAATTCGAACTAACGCATCTAGAACTAAAAACTAGTTCGAATTAGTGTTTTGCTAATTCGAACTAGCACGTCCACACTGATTGAACGCAGGGGGGCATTTAAGGGCAGCTGAAACCGGTTCCGGCAGGGCATCAGGTCAGTAGTTGTGTTCTGTGGCTGCTGTCTGAGGCTCGTGCTTAAAGGGACCCCCCCTGGACAGCCAGTTCTCAGCTTTTCCTGCTTGCTTGACAACCTCACTGAGGGACAGCAAAGCGTTGGTCTCTGTGCCCGTGTGTATCGGTGCTTCCCTTTGGGGACGCCACCGCAGGTGGCAACATGGAGCCAGAGCTCGCCCTGCACCTTCTGGTGCACTTTCTGGACTTGCTGCTGCAAGCCTGCCAGCAATGGCTCGAGGCTGCCTGGCACCTCCTGGTGCACGTCATCCCCCTGCCTCTCCGTCTGGCCTCCCTGGGGGCCGTGGAGGAGCCGCGGCAGCGCCCCGGCACCGGCATGCCCCGCCGCATCTGGCGTCTGGACACCAGCAGCGACTGGTGGGACCGCATCGTCCTGGAGCGCTGGGAAGACCGACAGTGGACCCAGAACTTCAGGATGAGGAGGGACACCTTCCTGGAGCTCTGCGAGTGGCTCGCCCCTGCTCTGCACAGAAGGGACACTCGCATGAGGCCCGCCATCCCCCTCCAGAAGCGTGTGGTCATCGCCCTCTGGAAGCTCTCCACGCCGGACAGCTACCGATCCGTCGGGAACCAGCTCGGCGTGGGGAGATCCACTGTCGGAGTGGTGCTCATGGAGGTACGGCACTCGTCGGCCACTGCGCCGGGGGGGGAGGAGGGCTGCAAGGAGGGGATAGGCCGCCCCAGGGACAAAGGGGGGGTGGGAGGAGGCGAAAGCATCCCGCACCGGAGGGGTCGGTCTGTCCCGGCCGTACTACACGCCGCCAGGGGGGTTGCTTCCGGGAGTGGGGCACGGGGCACTGCCAGGGCACGAATGCTTCCAGCCACCCGGGCGCCCCACTGATTGGCGCTTTGCTGTGTCTCTCCGCAGGTGGTCAAGGCCATCAACCGGGTGCTGCTCCGCAGGGTGGTCCGCCTCGCCGACCCGGATGCCGTCATCCGGGGATTCGGCGCCCTCGGCTTCCCCAACTGCGGGGGGGGGGGGCCATCGACGGGACGCACATCCCCATCCGTGCCCCGGAACACCAGGCGTCCCGTTACGTGAACCGCAAGGGGTACTTCTCCATCCTCCTGCAGGCCGTGTGTGACCACCGGGACCAGTTTACGGACATTAATGTGGGCTGGTCCGGCAAAGCACACGACGCCAGGGTGTACCGCAACTCCTCCATGTGCCAGCGGCTGCAGGATGGGACCTTCTTCCCCGACCGCCACATCAGGGTCAGGGACGTGGACATGCCCGTGTGCCTGGTGGGGGATGCAGCCTACCCACTGCAGCCGTGGCTGATGAAGCCCTACACGGGGCACCTCAATCCCTCCCGCCAGGCCTTCAATGCCAGGCTCACCAGGGCCCGCAACGTGGTGGAGGGGGCCTTCGGGTGACTGAAAGCCCGCTTTCGATGCCTCCTCACCCATCTGGACCTGGCCAAGCACAACATCCCTTCCGTGGTGGCAGCATGTTGTGTGCTCCACAGTTTATGTGAGAGAAAGGGGGAGGCTTTCCTGCCAGCCTGGATGGCTGAGGCTGACCGCATGGCTGGACACTACGGTCAGCCCCGCACTGCCGCCGTCCGGGAAGCCCAGCGGGGGACCGTCCGGATCTGGGAAGCCCTGCGGGAGAGCTTCCTGGTGGAGGAGGAGGACTGACCTCTCCCTTGCATGCCCCACTGGGGCCTTCTTCCACCCTACCCGCCGTCCCCTTTACCCTCCCTACCTACTGTCAAATAAAGACACCTGTTTTTCACACAAAAACGTCTTTTTATTTAACATAACTAGGGTGGGGGGAGGGAGGGAGAAATGAGGGTGGGAGAGGGGAGGGGGAAACATGGGACGAGGGAGCTGGAAGGGGAGGGAAGGGAGGAAGGGAAAGGAAAGCTCAGGGGTGGGGGTCCGGCTGCCTCTCCCATCTGGCAACACTGCGGGTCCGGGGGCGTCGGTGGGGAATGGTTGTGGACGGTGGGGCAGGAGGGACAGGGGGTTTGGAGGAAGCAGGAGCAAGAGCAGGGGGAGCTGGGGGCGCAGGAGGAGCAGGAGCAGGGGAAGCAGGAGCAGGAGCAGGAGCCAGAGCAGGAGGAATTGGGAAGCGGTCGAGCAGGCTCTGGAGGTGGCCTCGCAGGGCACGGCCCTGCTCCTCCAGTGCCTCCAAGCTCCTCCGGCGCAGCCTCAGGTCCTCCTGGACCCAGTGGTCCTGGGTGCGGAGCTGGTGCTCCAGGAACCGGAGGTGCCGCCGCTGGTACTCCTCCTGGTTCCTGGCTCTCCTGCTGGCCCAGGCGCGGGCGGCTGCTGCAGGCTGGGTGGTGCGCCCTGCAGTCCCAGGTGCTGCGGCTGTGGTGAAACAAGAACAGCGGTCAATTACCCCAGGCGCCCAGATGTGTGAAACCCAGCCCCCCTCTGCAAGGCCAGGGCCCCTGCAGGATCCCCAGCTGCTGCTCCGTGGTGGGCAAGGCCCAGGCGCACGGTCCCTGGGCTCTCTCTCGCCCCAGCCCCCCGTACACATAAGGGGAGCATGATGGTACTCACATGTGGACGCCTCCCTGGCCTCGGACGACACAGGCGAGCGGCTCTGTGGGGTGCCTCGGGGGTCCTGGGTTCTGGACAGGCTGCTGGCAGGCTCCTGGATCTCGGAGCCCTCCTCCTCCTCCTCCTCCTCCTCCTCGGTGTCTGGGAGTGGTCCCTCTTCCCCGGGGTCTATCACCTCCCGGGGGGCAGGGACGGCATGAGCCCCCAGGATGCGGTCCAGAGCCTGGAAGTGGGGGCACGCCTCCGGGTCAGCCCCTGGCAGGCAGGCCCGGAAGTAGGACTGCCGCAAGTCCTTAATTTTACAGCGCACCTGCTCCCGGCTGCGCTGGTGGCCCCTGGCGGCCAGGCTAGCAGCCATGCGGCCGTACACTGCCGCGTTCCTGTGGCTAGTGCAGAGATCGTGGACATGGGAGGCTTCCCCCCAAACCTCGATGAGGTCCACGATCTCCGCACTAGACCATGCGGGCGCCCGCCTCTTGTGGCCCCGGGCAGGGTCCTGGGAGCCACCAGGCTGGTTCCGGGAAGAGGGGGAGGGCTGGGGGGCATCGGGTGGCTGGCTCATGGGGTGTCAGCTGCTGGGTGTGCTGGCACGGGTGCTGGCAGCCTTGCAACTGGCACAAACCCCATAGCCAGCCCGTGCCCCTTTAAGGGCTCCGGGGCCGGGAAGGGGGCAGTAGAGTTTCCCTGGTGTTGGCCAGAATGGCCACCAGGGAAAGCTGGGAAGGGCTAGCCTCCCACTAGTTCGAATTAAGGGGCTACACACCCCTTAATTCGAACTAGTAAATTCGAACTAGGCTTAATCCTCGTGGAATGAGGTTTTCCTAGTTCGAACTAAGCGCTCCGTTAGTTCGAATTAAATTCGAACTAACGGAGCGCTAGTGTAGCGCCTATGAAAGTTAGTTCAAACTAACGTCCGTTAGTTCGAACTAACTTTGTAGTGTAGACATACCCCTTTTCTGTTAATGAATTGGGCTGCTCGATGGGGCGGTGCATGGATTGTAATGTGTGTCCCATCAAGCGCTCCTCCACAATTCGGGAAGCCAAGGGCAGCAAAGCTGGCCACGACGCTGTCCAGATCTGCTAGATGGATGAGCCTGTTCAGCAGCTCAGAAATGATGGCCCTCACCACCTGCAGAAAGAGATAACTAGACAGACAACAAAATTTTAGAAGGGGTGCCTTATCTCTTAGGAGGAGAACCCACCACGCACCTTCCCCCTCAAACACACCGGGAATCCCCTCCTCAGAACCCTCCTCCCCCACCCGGAGCTCAGGGTGAGTGGAAGAGCTCCTTCCCACTCCCACTCCCCCCATCCCCCACTACGCCTTGCCTTTTCCTGACAGTCTCCCTCCCCCCCCCCCCCCCAAACTGTGACAGTTCCCCGACGATGACTTACCTCCATCAGGATGGACCCAACAGTAAACCTGCCCACTCCAAACTGGTGTCCCATGGAGCGGTAGCTGTCGGGGGTGGCCAGCTTCCATAGGGCAATAGTGACCCTCTTTTCCAGGGGGATAGCAGGCCGCAGGTGGGTGTCCTGCCGTTGCAGAGCCGGGGCGAGCCAGGTACACAGCTCCTAGAAAGTGGCCTTCCACATCCAGAAGTTGCGGAGCCACTCCTGGTCATCCCAGAGCTCCATAACGAGCCGATCCCACCAGTCGGAGCTGGTGTCAAGCCTCCAAAAACACCTCTGCATGAAGAAGTTTGGAGGCAAGGGCAGTGGGGCTGCATGACAGGTGAACCCTTTGTACATCTGGTCTGGGTCCAGATGGGGAAGTAGCCTCATGACTGTGTCATGCAGATGCAGCAACACTTGCAGTATGATGGCGTGGGGCCATCGCCTGCCCAGGGGCAGCTCTGGCTCCATGCCAAAAAAAAGGGGTCTAAATCAGAAAAACCTCCGAACAAAAAACCTGCTGGGGTGTCCCAGGAAGCCGGGCACTCCAAACAAGCACTGCAATGCCTTGCTTACCTCCTAGAGGGACAGCAAAGGCAGCTGCAGGAGCAGAGCAACAGGTGTTCGGGGACGTCCCTTTAACCACACATCTCTGCAAAGGGCAGGCAGCAGCACCTGGAAGGAAATGCTGCCCCCATACCATGGCGGAAGCGGTTCCGGGTGGCTTTTTCTTTCAAAAGAGCGTCCAGCAGTCAGGACGCTCTTTTTTGAAAAAGCGTATCTATTTTCTGATCCGCATAATGTAGTCTAGATGCTCTTTTTTGAAAGACGCTTTTTCTAAAGTTTCTTTCAAAAAAGCATCTTTCGAAAGAGCCACGCAGTCTAGACATACCCAAAGATTCAAGAAATATTTGGAAAATACGTAACTGCATAAATGTTATAGCCACATGTTTGCCTAAAGGTTTTCTCAGAGGGTATATCTAAACTACATTCCTCTTTCAAAAGAAGGATATAAATTAGACAGATCGAAATTGCAAATGAAGCCGGGATTTGAATTTCCCATGCTTGATTTTCATAATGGTAGCCACGTGGGCTTTTCGAAAGTAAAACCGCTGTCTAGATGGGATTCTTTCAGGAAAAAAACCCCTTTTTCGAAGGAACCCGAACTCCGAAAAATTCGGGTTTTTTTCTGAAAAGCCCTTTTTTGCAAGACCGCACAGCCACCATTATGCAAATGAAGTGTGGGAAATTCAAATCCCAGCTTCATTTGCAATTTCTATCTGCCTAATTTACATCCCTCTTTCAAAAGAGGGATGTAGTTTAGATATACCCAAACTGTGGGATTCTAGTTCTTTTCTATTAATATTCTGAAACTTGCTCAATAATTAATTTGTCAAGAATGCAGCTTCAAAAAACTGTAATGTTTGCAAGTGCACTATTCCTGTTGCAGTAAGGCACACATTTTATAGTGCTATCTTGCAATGACAAATTTGCAACTTCCAGTAATCTACAAAGAGAGAGAATTAGAATTTCCTCCTAACTCTAGTACCCCCATGTTATAGAATTATGTATTGTATAAACACAGCTTTGTTAACATTTAGTATTATACAAGAAAATCCACATGCTTAAATAATATGTCATAGTGCTGTGACTTGAAGACTACAGAATCATAGAAAGACTGACTAGGGTATGTACTAGGGTATGCAATGCAAAGTACATTTGAATTTCATGTCCTTTTGACCAGCATAGTTTTAAATGTCTTCCATCACTTCCTTTTGGAGACTATTGTACAGAGTTATAGTTCTCATTATGAAAGCATGTATATTCTATCTGAAACAAGATTTTGGCCCCTGCTGGAGCAAGTGTTGGAATGACACATGGATCTCCTATGATTTCCATTCCTGCCCAGGTAAAAATCCCTTTCACCAGCTAACTTCCCCACTTGCTCAGCTCCCTGGGAACAGCAACCAACCAGAGCTACAGAAGGATGCAGACAGAGCTTGTCCCTGGCCCTCAGGATCCCAGAGAAGGTTTTAAGTAGGAGAGAGAGGAGAGCAAGCAGACAACACTATTCTCACAGGAGTAGAGGGGGGGAAAGATGGAGCAGAAAGGGCCTAGCAGCTCACCATAGCTCTGTTACAACATATTAACCAATACTGGTCTTATTCCAACTCCATCATATGCTTCTTCTTAAACCCTTGTATTCCAAGAGGAGCATAGGTCATCTACAAGTCTCCTCTACTTCACTCTGTCTTGAGGCAAAACTTCTAGTTGACTCCAGAAGTATCTCAGTTGTTTTCCTTCAATCTCAGTATGTCCTCCAATATTCTGCCCCCAGAGATGACAGGACTAATTTTAAACACAGCAAAACTGGTCTCCATTGGACAAATGATATACTACTACCTTGCCTTCATTTGCCCTCCTTCCTCTCCAGATACCAATATTCCCAATGTGTGGCAATATTGCTTAACCATCAAAGGGCCTAACAGAGGCTAGAAAGGTAAGACTGTCACAGTCACCATAATCTCACAGGTTTGATAATTCAGCTCCCTCCAAAATCTCCTTGCAGTCTCTCAATAACCAACCAACCAACCAACCACAAAGGCCACAATTTCCTCTCCAGCTTCCTGAAGTTTCTCAGACTCTTGAGGTGGGAGGAAGCACCACCTTCCCTTGTCACTACCTAAGTAGTCTATTGGACAGGGCGAGCAAAAGCCTGTCAGCAGGCCAGATCTTTGATCCAGCCTGTGCAGCAGTTCCTGGCCCTGCCCCCCCCCCATATGTTTCCTTGGAGCCAGGGATGTGGTGAGTCCTTTCAACTGCTTCTATTTAAAGGGCTCGCACCTTCCCCGTGGCTGACAGGCAATGGCAGCCATGGGGGAGATGCAAACACTTTAAATAGAAGCGGTTAAAAGGGTTTGCACATCTCAGCTCCCAGGCAAAGCACTAGTAGCGAAGCCGGGAGCAGCGAGCCCTTTAAATTGCAGGAGTTGAAAGGGCTCACAGCTCCTGCTCTCCACTAACATGATGCCTGGGAACGCAAGGGAGGCGGGAGCCCCTTCAACTCCTGCTATTTAAAGGCCCTACCTCTTCTGCCTAAGGCTCCATCAATTCCGCCCAAGACTCCCCACCCCTTCTGGGGCAGTCCACGATCACTTCAAAAAATGTTGAAGTGGCCCCCCTTCAAAAATTATTGCCCATCCCTGCTATCGGAAAATCTATTATACTCCTTTTAATGATAATTGTAAAAAAACAAAAAACAAAAAAAACCACCTCAACCACAGAAGAGAAATTTACTCTTTGTGTAAATTAATCACAGTGACTACTCCCATTACATGGGTAAAGAAAGAAAGATCAACAAAAGCCATCAGAGTATTTTCACATTCTAAATTGCTTGCTGGTATGAACCATTACGAAAACAAATAGATCTATTGGTAGTAGAGAAAACTATGAGGGATATCCTAATAATCCCTTAGGGTACATCTACCCAGTAGGGCAAAAGTCTAATTAAACTATGCAATTTCAGCTATGTCAATTGCATAGCTGAAGTCAAAACACCATTTCTTCGACTTCCCTTACTCCTCGTAAAATGAAGATTATCATGAGTTGGAGTAAGAAGTTCTCCAGTTCGCCATCATTTTAAAACAATGGCTTGCTGTGTAGACATGCTCTTTATTTCAGAATAATGTCAGTTATTCTGAAATTATGCTGCTATTTAGACATAGCCTCAGAGAACGGTTAAATCTATTGTAATCTGGGTTGTGAACACTTGAGCAAAACTGAAGGTTGTGCATTTACATCAGATGCAAGAGGCAGCAAGCCAATTAACCAAGCATGAACTGTAATAATCCCGTACAACAGCATTCCAGAAGCATCTTGGAAAGAAATGTTTATACAAATACATTTCTTCAGTACTACTTTACTGAAGCCTTGATACTGCACTCCTTATTCAGACAAAATTCCCATTGATTTCAATAGGAATTTGCATCAATTTGATCTTAGAGGTTTAAAGCTATTTCATGGCTTGAATTATTTATAGAGTTCACATAAACTTGCAGTTACGATATTTTTGTTTACTAAAGAGAATGTGGGAGCAAGAGAAAGAATCTCAGCCTGTGCATGGAAGGATTAAAAGCATTATGAGTCTTCTTTGAAGCTGCTGGACTAATTAAAAGTGTATTTACCGCCAATGAATTGTATTAACTTAAATGAATTCAGCATAAAATATCTCTTGTGTGATTCGAGTATTAACAGTCAATAATATCATCTACTTCCTACCTACTATCATGTTCACATCTTGTTAATTTTGTTCTTGCTTCTCATGTTTTATTTTCCAGTCCAGTGGAAACTATTAACTGCAGTATATGGAATGTTTGGTGTTAAGCTCCTCATCAATTAATCATTTAATATTCCTATATTGTGATACATTTAGGACTATGTTCTGACTTCCTGAGCTTGCATTTAGGTATCTCTAATTATTTTGCATGAACTCTGCATATTTGGAAAGTAGCATTTAAGAGAGGTGCCTACCTTAGCATTAACTTTGTGGATGAACACTTTTCACCTATTGTAATAAAGGAACAAACATTTAAAGCCACTTAGAAGAAAACTCCCATCCACAAAAGTTGTGCAGTCTTTTTTAAGCTGCTGCTCATTTATATCATCCCATTTTAAGGCCTGGTTCAGCTCCCACTGAACTTTTTCTTTGACTTCAATGAGAATTGGAGCCTGAAAAGGAGCCTGAAAAGCTGGGGCTGACAGCAGAGTGAAACAGCTGAGCATCCTGACATAAAGAGGTCCTTTTCTACTGATGCCCTGCACCTCTGAAAAAACTCTGTCATTGGGACTCCAGCCTGAAGCTTTTGTAGCTGTGCCCTGAAGAGACTGGTGTCTGCTCCACACTATCTCATTCATGTATTTCCTCTGTCTGCTCCAGCTTCTCTGAGGCCTCTGTTTCTAGTCAATCATTGAAGTCACATGGAGTCTTCATCTGAGCACCCAGTCCAGCCTCTTCTAGAACAGGCAATTTCTTGCAGTGTTGCCAGACAAGGCATTCTGGACTTAGATCTTCTGATTCATGTTCTTGATGGATTTAATTTTCGTCCTGCACTGAGGTCCCATTCAGCAAAACCTTTTCTTTGCCAGCTTCTTGGAAATGGCCTTCTAGAACTGTACATTTTGAGCAGACCTCCCCATACTATTGCTCTTACTGACCAAAGACCAGAAGTTCACAGGATCTATGGTGCCAGCATCTAGCCAGGAAGATTTCCTGGATGCCATCTCTTCTGTTCAAGTTCTATGGAAGCAGAGTATAGATGTTACAGATTCAGAGGTCCCCTTGCAATGTGAAGTTTAAACACTAAATTTATATATGTGGGCTGGTAGGTGACTTCTAGTGTAGAAGCTGAGAGTTGAAAGACAGCAACAACAAAAATAGTCATGTGGGAAGGCATTAGAGGACTAGCAATGCCTGAGTTGATTAGCTTATATCCACACCGCAGCAGTCAGATTACCAACCCAAGGATAAGCAGCATTGCAGACCAGAATGGGGGAGGATTCCACAGCCCAGACTCCAGCTCAAGCTCAAACATCTACAATCCTTTATAGCCTCAAGCCATGAGCATGAGTCAGCTGACACAGGCCAACTGCAGGTGTTTTTCTGGAGGTCCAAAGCTGGCATAAAACTGCCTTTGCATTCAAACCTTCTTAAGCCTAGAATTACACAGAATAATAGGTAATTGGGCCTGAGGAGTAGCTAATGTATCACTGGTATCCATTACATCTTTGAGAAAATTTGTCTGTCTGTGTGCCTGTCTGCTTGTTTGTTCAAGAACTTCTCTTAAATGGTAAGAACTAAGTCCACCAAATGTAGTATGCAGCTTCTTTTTATGATAACTTAAATCAAGGTAAGGATTTGGTTGTGCCAGGAAAATGGGATGTGCCTGGAATGGAATTGCTTCTCATACAACTATACAGAAAAGAGACAGACTCAACAGGCAGGTGAAAGGGGCTGACTGGGGCAGGCCCCCTTCTGGTACTGTCCCACCCCAAGCCTCCCAATCCCCCAGTCACCATTTAGGGAGAGTGTGTGAGACTGAAGCTCTCTCGCTCCCCGCCCCAATTCATACAGGAAGATTGCTGGCTGTTCCCCTTTGTCAAGGAGTGAGGGGAAAGGGCACACAGTTTGCTGCATTCCTCACTGACTGGGGAGCATAGGGAGCAGTCAAACCTGCAACTGCACAAGTGGGGGACATACCCCCAGCACTGCCCCTATCCCCAGCACTGCCTGCTGAAGCTTCAGCAACCATGGAGAAGTACTTCTCACTTGGTCCCAAGCTGTTGCGGTGAGAGAGCACTAGGTTAGTCCTCTCTCCATTGGCTAGCCTGCATAATGACCCCCTCTTATCCATGGCTCTGCTCAGAGCAATAATTCAAATGAAGCGTGTACATTTTCATTTTATTTTCCAAAACCCAAAAATGAGTGGAGTTGAGGACCCAAGCAATGAATCTTCTAGTATCATATATTTGAAGAGAATTTTAAATGTAGTTTTGAAATGTAGGACTTAAAATACAAAAACTTTACCTACCAAATGTTTTAAATTGTGACAAAATCT
This sequence comes from Pelodiscus sinensis, assembly GCF_052426305.1. NCBI lineage: Eukaryota > Metazoa > Chordata > Testudines > Trionychidae > Pelodiscus > Pelodiscus sinensis. The sequence continues at coordinate 52,453,249 of NC_143055.1, read as the reverse complement.
AACACAAAGTAGGAAGCCCAAATCTAAGGCTTTCACTTCATCTTGTCCCAAAAGAGGGTCAGTGATGTATTCATGTGCTATGTATTCTATTTATTCCATAGCAATTGAACATCTTGGCGCTGTTAAGGAAGAATTAAGGACTGAGTTCTTAGATTGGCATCACATCCGTACTGTTACTATCTGGAGAGGACATACCAGTATTTTTCAGGATCATATTTAACATTTCAAGCTTTTGTGTGATAGTAAATTATTCTTCTGCTGGCTGTAAGAATAACTGCTGTACGCAGAGTAGATTGATAGTTTTCTTGCTCTATTTTAATGGTGTATTTATTTCTGCTGTTCTAAATTTAAAGAAAACGTTAAATAATCCTGGCATTTGCAACAACAAAAGTAGAATTTTCTGGTAATAAAACAAACAGAAGACTCCACAGTGGGTGATTATGGAAAAGTAAAATGGAGAGGTCAAAGCAAAGAGAAAGCAAAAAGTGTGTTTTGTTTTGCAGATTACTTTTTCACAATGATCACTTTTGAGGCAAAACTGGTAAAGAAAGATAAGAAACTAGTAATGTTAGTAAAATACTTATGAGAGATGGGAGCACACAGACAGGAGTTAATATACATCAGTTCTACACTTAAGTTATGCAATTCCAGGTTGGCACTGTCTTCACAGAGGGAGCCTGTAATGGACATAGGAAGTGATGACCAGGACCCGGTGACTAAGGGGTTAAGCTCAGGTAGCTAGCAAATGTGTTCACAGGGAACCAGAGAATCAATGGGCATACAGTGTTGAAATCTGAATTGTATAAGATTCCTTGCCTGCTTTCTTTGTGTGGGAGAGAAAAGCTACGAGTTGAGAGACACAGAATGATTTAAAACCAGACAGGACTACCATGTCTCCAAGAAATTTGGAGCATGGGAGTGGACTAAACAAGGAGAAAATTGGAAGTAAGTAAAGGGAAAAGTGGATCTAGTCATGTTCAGGGTGATTTTTCTTTATTTTGTGGTTTGGTTTGAACTGCTCTGTATGAATCTATGCCTCCCCTCCCCATTTACCATCTAATACTGTGCCGAGAGCCTTTTCTCTGTGATTTAATTTGTTTTCCTTAGTTGCTCTGTAACATCTAGAAACCAGGTACGCTTTATCAAGTTTATCTTTTGTTTTGTAATAAAAAAATCACCCTTTTAAGGTGATGATTTGATTCTTGTGTCCTAGAAGGTCTGTCTGTGAGTATCTGCATGCCTTAGACTAAGAGGTCAACTACTAGAGACTGCAGCTTGTTTTCCTCTTTTCTTTTTTTCAAGCTCTTTAGGGCAAAAGAGCTTGGGTTCAAGTGTTCACCCCTGACTTTTTAGGGATAAAAATCACTTGATGGTGGCAGCGATCCCCCAAAATCTATGTACTGTGATTCTGGGGGAAAGGTTTTTGTAACCAGTTCCTGTAGGGGCAAGGTTTTTAAGCTCTCTTGTGGGCCCTCACCTTCTGCACTTGGAGTGCCAAAGTGGGGAACAACCTTGACAGAGCCGGATGGAAGCAACTGTGAGGAGTACCAGCACTGACCAGAGCCACCTTCAGCGTTTGATTTAGTGGGTCTTAACTCTTAGACCAGTCCAGGGCTAGAATACTCTGTTTATCATGCTTATCCCTCCTCCCCCCTCCATCTGGTCCTATACTAGGTTACACATAATACAAATAATATTTTACCTTATTTATCTTATTGATAAAAAACAGTGTATCTTATCTGCATTCTCTTCAGAGACCAGTTAATTATTGAATAAGCATCAAATGAGACAAAATTTAGGTATTTTCTTAGATTTTTAAAAGTGGCATTCTATTACTACCAGGTCAATTAATGGAACTGTTCTAAACAGGCCTGTCAATAGGGGTGGGGGGAGAGGAAGGGAAAAGAGGCAATTGCCCCAGGGCTCGGAGATTCAAAGGGCCAGAGCTCCCAGCCACTGCTAGAGCTACTGCAGCTGCGACAGCAGCCAGAGCCCAGGTCCCTTTGAATTGCTGCTAGAGCACTGAAGTGACAGTCCGCGCAGCTTTGAGGGCTATGGGGAGGGGTACACCTCAGTCTGGCTGGTGGTAAGAACTGATTGCCCTAGACCCTGCCCCTTCTGCCCAGGCCCCACCTCTTCCAGGGGCTCAGAACAGCCCTTGTACCAGGACCCTCAGGGGCTGTGGGCCCCGCTAATTCTAAATTCTATTTTACATCTATTTTCATGCTAACAAATGCAATAATTCATCATTATATCTTCATTCTCAACCATTTTCTGAATTAAAGACATTTTAGATGAGTCTTTTAATTAAATCTTAGAACTTTCAAAATAAGTATAGAATTATTACATTGCTATTGAGGATGTTTACTATCTGTTTTTTTCCTCTAAAATATTTATTTTGTCTACTGTTCTTGAAAATATTATTTCCTCTCATAGCATGTTCATCCCTTGCAGTTCACATAGCCAATATACAGTTTCAAATGAAGAATAATCATTCAGAGGAGTACATGCTGTGTAATAGGCTATTCTGAGCTCATTCCCGCCAGGATCAGATTCAAGTCAATATCACTTGCTTTTATTCAAGCAGTTCTTTTTAAAATCTCCATTCCTCAGAAATCAAACTTTTTTACTTTCTCAAAAAGAGAATAGACATCATAGTGCTTTGAGACTAGCGTACAAGGTCTCAAAAGGGCATTTGCAGTACATATAAAACCACTGAAACTTAGCAAGATTCAAAGAGTGACTGGATATTTTTTATGAAAAATAAGAATATGCAAAGTTATAATAATTAATGGTTAGAGGGGGAAAACCATGATTGTAAGGGAGATAAAATCTCCTGCTTGATGTTTTAAGCCAATCTTTGCCTATTAGGGTTAGATGTGGACTTACACCACATCTGCCTCTATGGGATTTCTTGCTGGCCACTGTCAGAGATAGGATACTCGACTACATGGACCAGGGATATGATCTAGGTATGGCAATTTCTATTACATCAGTGGAGTTACACTAGGGATGAATTTACCCCACCTTTCACATATTTAAAGTAAAAATAATTCTTATCTTGTTTTCTAATAATGATAGCTCTCTTTCCCAATACTGAAACTTACCTTCAATATTTTTTAAAAAAAATACTTATCCGGCTATCACAGGACAGATATTTTATTATGTTTTATCCACTTCATCTGACTTTTCCAAATGACTGTTGATACAGGAGCAAATATTTGAGGTATAAATCCCCAGAATTGGAAGCATTTGTTTAGGAAAGGCTTAATTTCAACACATGATATAGTATCAATAGAAGGAGATTATAGTCACAATAATAACACAATAAATGTATGGTTCCCTAAATGCAAATCCAAAAACAACTCATACTTCTATAAGATGCAAGTCACCACTGATTTTGGCCTATAGCTGCTGTTGTTCTTAAAAGACTAAGAAATGTAAAGTCATAACAGTTTAGCAGTCCAAGTCACTCTCTGAGTCTTGAATTTGATGTTTAAGGCTTGTGAAGATGAAGTGATCTTTCCTAATCAGCATGTAAAGAAAAATCTAATGCTATTGTGATGGGGTGTTCACCCCAGACTGGAAAGGAAGGAATTAAAAGCAGACTACAGAAGGGGAAGGGACAGCCACTTATATAGGCAGAACAGAACAGTCAATCAAGGCTCAGTGGGCTCACATAAGACAGAGCTGCAGGACAGAGCAGGGTCAGTTACTTCAGAGAACCCAAGAAGTGAGTACTGTGTTCTTAGCAGGCTGAAAAAAGGTAGCACCTTGGACAGAGCAGTGATGGCAAGGACTAGGGTAGCAAGATGATCTCCTGACTGGCTGCTGGAATGTGCTGGCTGGAAGTCCTGAGAAGAAGGTGCTGGGATATGGGCTAGGAATTGGAGGTGCTCTGGCAGAGAAATTAAGGACAGGCAGCAGAAGACTGCTAAACTACAAGGTCCCTGGACTAGAACCCAGAGTAGTGAGTAGGCCTGGATCCTCCCCACACACACATTTGTCACTGGAAAGTAGCTGGATTATAGAAATAGGAGATACCCACCCAGATGAGGGAATTAGGACTATAGAATTAGGAGATACCCACACAGACAAAGTAAAACATGGATGGTAGCATGGAATGGCTGAGTAATGGAAAAAATACTGTGGTCCTTAGGTTGAGATAGCTCTGCAAGTGGAGAAGGCAGACAGAAAGGCACCAACAGGAGACAGCATGTTGGCTCAGAGAACTATTCCCTAACATGGCCAGTAAGCATGGCCAGTAAGCAGTGTACTCTATTACAGTTGTCTATGACACTGTCTTTCAACCTTTCCAAACAACTGTATCCATTCAACAGACTGATTTGTCTTGCATAGTTTCATCTAACTTACAAATTTTCAAGATCAGATGTAAAAATACAAAAGTGCCCCAGCACATTATTAGTGAAAAATTGCTACATTTCTCATTTTTACCATATCATCATAAAATATATACATTGTACTTACATGTTAGTGTTTAGTGTCCAGAGTAATATAGCCAAATCACTGTCTATGAAAGTTGTTTGTACTCACTTCACTAGTACTTTTTATGTAGCCTATTGCAAAACTAGGTAAATATCTAGATGAGTTGAGGTACCATTGAAAGACCTCTTTGAACTCCCAGGCATGCACGTACCTCTGGTTGAGAACCACTGGTCAATGAGATAGCTACAAGTTCCATTATTAATGTTCTGTTTAAGAAACACTCAATGTGCACTGGCAATAGAAACGTTTTAAGTTACGTATGATTTTTCCTTTTTTGTTTATTAACATTTAATTGTTTTGTTATGATCTGATGAAAACGATCAGATTTAACAATACTTGACAGTTACAAAAATTAGTTTCTAGAGATAAAATATTCTCTTGACTTTTCTTATATTTACTAAGCAACATCATTGTATTATAAATAAACTGTGAAAATAATGACAAAGTGAAAACAACTGGAAATTAAGGACCAAACACTCACTCCATTATGTGGTGCATTCCAGAAAGCAATGATGTTCAAAAATAGATGGAAGTGGGAATGACAGCTACCTAACATACTTCTGGCTCTCTATGAGCCTAACCTAGCCCCTTCAAGTTCACACCACAAAAATGGCATGAAGATTTTCTGAGGGGAAATGTGTAAGGGAATGCTCCCTTCCAGAAATGGTAGATGTCCAACAAGACACTCACGCAAAGTTAATGCTTTTCTTAAAGGTGCATTCCTACTCCGTGACTACAGCTCCACTCAGAGAAACTCATAGTGAATGAGTAAGCATAGTGTGGGAGCCAATGGCAGCATTTCTTTTGAGTGATCCATATTGCTATAGGATAAAGCATAGTACAAGAAGAGAGCATTGTACATAAACATTGGGATATACTGATTTCCCAGTGTTTTCTTGCACTATCTCAGGCTTGTAGTATGTCTTCTCTGCTTCCTCCACATCTCCCCCACAGTGGTACAATCTGCCAGGTTCACTACCTAATGGCCCAATCCAACACCCATTGAAGTTCACATCAAAGTTCCCATTGATTCCAATAGTATAGGATCATGGCCTAGGTGAATGTACAGAGGGGTGTTTTTTTCCCCCTCACACTTTGGAAAGAAATCACTGGGCTGAAATCAACTGAAATAACCTGCATTTATGACCACAACTCAATCACTAGATAAGTTTGCGATCTTGAGCAAGTTACTTGACCTCCACTCCTGCTGCTTTTGTACACTTGTAAATGGACAGTACTATTGGAGAATGAAATGTATGTTGCCTGGGTAAAATACAAAATGGAGTCAGAGGGGTTCTTTTCCCTCAGAGCAGTTTTCCCGCCAAAACAGGTAAAGAAAGGCTGTGCACCCAGCACTAAACCTGTGCACTCAGCACCAAAGGCTGTGCACACCGCCCAATTGCCTGCGTGCGCACCCATTCTTTGCACACGGCACCTAAGTTTTATGCACCCAGCTCTAGTTTTATGCACCCCGCTCTCTTCATGGCTTTCCCGCCATAAGATGTTTATATACCCTTGTCAAAGAGCATTCGTGTTCTTTGGCCCCCCCTTCATGTCCTGTGTGTGCGTCTGTGATCATCATTGCCCTGTGTCATCGTCTACCCGGAGGAGGCCAAGGTTCCAGCCTGCAGTCTGACAAGACTACCCATTGCTAGTGACATTAATTGGAATAAGGGAAGCCTTTTCCGCTCCCACTAAGACTTTGGGACTTATAACTGTCTTGCTTACGGATACTCGGACAGGATCCGGTGCCCACCAAGCGTCAGCTCGCAGGAGGCGAGAAGCATCCATCGAGGGATCGCTTCGTTTGTCCTCCCTCAAGGCTTCTCACTAGCCACGAGGTTGAAGGTCACGGACATCGAACATCAATCGCCGCGTTGAATGTAATGTATACCCTTGTGTGTGTGGGACTCTTCTATCTTCTTCTTTTCCAGGGTTAGGGTGGGACTGTTGCTGAGTTGTATGCTGTTTGCTGATGTTTAATCTTACATTTAAAATACATGGTTTGGCCCTAAATTCTTGTTGTTTGGTAATTTCTAAGCTGTTTCCCTGGTGATTAGATACAGGATACCAGGCCGAATCTGGCTTCTGTGGGAGGGCACCTTAGGCTTTAATTAAATTGCATAGCCCATAGCACAGCAATTGTTTACCCCAGCTCTCCGGGTAACATGTACATGGATCAGAATGTCAGAGCATTTGTGAAAATGGAAGAATTCCTAGAAACTCCGTGTAAATGCTTCCCTCCACAAATCATCTATTTAAATAATTTTGTGAGATGATTATGTACAGGTCTAATATAGCATTTTGCCCAATATGCACGAACTGTTATTGGAAAAAAACCATAGTGTCATTGGTGCCTCTGTGAAAGGAGGGTACAGGCTCTCATAGAATCATAGAATCATAGAATACTAGGACTGGAAGGGACCTCAAGAGGTCATCGAGTCCAGTCCCCTGCCCTCATGGCAGGACCAAATACTGTCAAGACCATCCTGATAAACATTTATCTAACCTACTCTTAAATATCTCCACAGATGGAGATTCCACAACCTCCCTGGGCAATTTATTCTAGTGTTTGACTACCCTGACAGGAACTTTTTCTAATGTCCAACCTAAACCTCCCTTGCTGCAGTTTAAGCCCATTGCTTCTTGTTCTATTTTCGGAGGCCAAGATGAACAAGTTTTCTCCCTCCTCCTTATGACACCCTTTTAGATACCTGAAAACTGTTATCATGTCCCCCCTCAATCTTCTTTTTTCTAAACTAAATAAACCCAATTCTTTCAGACTTCCTTCATAGGTCATGTTCTCTAGACCTTTAATCATTCTTGTTGCTCTTTTCTGGACCCTCTCCAATTTCTCCATATCTTTCTTGAAATGTGGTGCCCAGAACTGGACACAATACTCCAACTGAGGCCTACCTAGTGCAGAGTAGAGCAGAAGAATGACTTCTCAAGTCTTGCTCACAACACACCTGTTAATGCATCCCAGAATCATGTTTGCTTTTTTTGCAACAGCATCACACACTCTCCTATCACCCAGCCAATAATACATGAATCAAGAAAGGGGCCAACATAAATGCTATTCCTCCTTCATAATAGGCAGATACTTGCAGATACTGCAAGGAGTAAGAAGGGTCCTGAGTTAATAGGGAGCAGACAACAGTAGGAGCCGGCTGCATAACCCTCTGAGACTGAGGACTAAATGAGACCACTTAAAGGAGATAAATTGCGACCCAACTCCAGGAGTAAAGCTGGGTACTCCTAGTAAGGAGGAGGATAATAGCTGTCTTAATTAACCAAGCTCCAGGAGGAGGGGTTGGGCTTCCAGTCAGGAGAGACAAAGGCTGAGACCAGAACTTAGAGAACAGACTACAAAGGATCTTTGAAAGCCAGAAACACTTTTTGTTTATTTGAGACTTATTGTTATGGCCCCCTTTGTAAGAGATTTTTTAATAAACAAGTCCTAAGGAGGGAATTATTAAGTCACATGTCAAGAGTGTCTTAAGTGACATTATTGGCTCCCTGAGAATGGAAACTGAGGCAGGAAGTACATGTTAGGCCATGCTAACTCAACAGGGGGAACTTTGTGGCCTATGACAAGTTTGAAGGAGTGACTCTTGGTGGTGAGCGACTGCTGGAATTCAAGGCAGGGGGTGATCTGTGGTAACTTTTCAGCACACATGTAGTTTATTTTATTGATTTCAATGTTCTCTGTAACAATTTCACTTCAGTACATGAGCTATAAAGGGTTATAAAGGGTTTTGTAGTAACTTGTAATTGCTGGCAGTTATGCTGAGCATAAGCCTCTGAAGAGAAAGCAAAGCACAGATGCCCCTGGTTAGGCAATCTGACTCACTGGAATAACATAAAAGGGGCAGGGAACTGCAGCCTGGGAAAAAAAAGTCTGGAGGGAGAGACATAGGTCTCAGCACAGAAGGGGTGATGGCTGGGAGATAGAAGCCTAGAAGTAGGTGCCCTTCCTGGACAATGGACTGGAAATAATAGGTGTAGTTTGCCTGAACTGTGACAGTGTAGACTGAACTCTTTTGAATAACTGGTTTTATTACTAAATTCTTTAAAAGGTGTAAATAGAATGGTCTGGATTCTGTACATATAAAAATAATATCAATAGATCGGAGCATTATATAATTAGCGGTATGTTTACAAGTACAGCTGGGGACACATTTCTAGATGGGGCTTTTTGACATATATGCTTTCCTTCTCTCCCCCTTTTCCTTTCCCAGAGACATGCACTTGCATATTTCAGTCCTTACCATGCAAAGATTTTGGCACATACTTATTTGTATGCATTGAGAGTAGTCTTATTGACTTTTTTACAGAATATTTTGTCATACTTCAGGTTCTAAATCAACAGTCCAGATGGATAGCAAAACATCTGCTGTTCAAAACTTGTGAATGGCAACTGCTCATTGGCTGCCCCTCTAATGCATGAATGATTCTAAATTTTGGAATCTCCTTCCTGACTCGGATGGTGAAATTCAGCTCAGTCACAAAACAAAATGTATGAACCTTTCAAATGAGAAATTAAAAAAAGACTAGCTTATTTATTTTTTCTACAAACGCAGTTTCACTTGCATAAAAGAATATTATAATCTGGGAATGCACAACAACCTTTCGAGGATATTTTTGGTAGAGACAAATATTCAAATGCATATCCAAATAATTTATGCAAAGGTAGTTGCCTTACTCTCTGGATAAATAAAATGACACCAGTGTCTTTTACATTGTCTTTTTGTCATAGCTTATATACAGAAAGATTTCAATCATCAAATCTTTTCTTTAAGATCAACACACTAATTTGATCTTTAAAATCAAGATCTGTGTTGAGTGGAGGAAAATGGATCAATTGAAACAGGTTTTCTACAAAAAGGATGTGTATAACTGAAATATAGATATTAGCCTGAAAATAAATAGTAGTAATGAAAAACATTTCCTGAATATTTCCCTGTGAAAGAATGGGCCTTTTGGACCTTCTAAGCTGCTACAGTGACCTTTCCTACAGATCATGTGCATAGATTGCCTCTGGTGTTTTTCATATCTGTTTCTTCATTCTCACATTAAGAATCAGAAACTCCAGAGACATAATTTACATGACAGGTTGGTAAAATCAAGATGAGCAATGGATGACAGCCTGGAATTTCAGCCTCTGTATCACAACATCTCAGCAGTGGTATTGAAATAATTCTGCTAATCTTTTTCTTTGCAAAAATAAACAAATAAATACAAACATACATAAAATTAATTAATGGTATGATTTTCAGAAATGGTTAGGTGAGTGGCTCCAGAGCTCAGAATTTCTGGAAAAAAAACCCACTATAAACTCTCATTAAACTACTATTAATTTCCAATGCTAACAAGTAAAGAATTACAATGGCAAATACTTGGATAATACAGTAACTAGAATATACTGTTGAAGAATGAATAAATAGAACATACCACTTCACTGATCACTTGTTTTGAATTGTAAGAATTACTTATTAAATTACTGCTACATAACTGAAAAACACATGTATTTAAATAAGGTAACTATGTAGAAGAAACCCAGAAAAACACATATACTCTGTTCTACTGCAAACTCTATATGTTCTTTCAGTAAACCCACCTTTCATAACCCACCTTTATATGCTAAACCCAACTATCAAAAACAGAAATAACATGAAAATGTAGAGTTACTTGGAAAGTGTCAAAAGCGAAACAGATTCCAGGTTATAGCATATGGCATCCCAGGAGGCTGCTCAAAGAAAGTATGTTTGGTCCATGCATATGCAAAGAGTAACTAAGCACTAAATATGAGGGGAGAAATTAGTGAGTCACAGCTAAGCAGCTACACTCCTGGCACAGTAAGGAGGGTACAGACATAGCTGATTACCATCACGTTTCCCTGTCTCAAAGTGGACCCAATGCCTGAACGGAGAAGCTAAGAGACTATTAATAGTGATTTTTTTTCTTCTCCTTATCATTAGCAGTTGGCACATCCTGCAGTGCCTCCAGCTGCAGGGAAGGAGAGGAGAGGGCAGGGAGGAGACATGAAGCTTTGTAAGATAATTAAAAGTTTTCAAGAACAGCAAGATGGACAAAGCAACCAGTAACCAGCACAGTAATCCACTTCTGAAGGAGAGATCTACAGCCCTCTAGGAGCCAAAATCATCGGAGCCAGGCTGAATCCTGACTTCTCTTTTCTTGGCTTTTGTTAAAAAGAAAGATGTGACCTATTTTCTTTTCAGGGAACAGAAAAGCCATGCAGTTCAAAGAGACGGTTTCCCAGTATGACTGAGTTATTGATTCCAAAAACAGAAGGAAGAGGGAGCATGGGGAAGAAGTTACAGTAGAGAATAGTAGAGTGGAGAGAGAGAGAGAGACAATACAGGCACAGTCAGGCATAGACAGCAGCCATCCATACATTCAATCCATACATCAGATAGAGACATATGATATGCACATCTAGGTTTACTGTTTGCAAGGCATATCAAATGTATGTGCACTACTAAGCATACAGTGTGTGTCTGTGTAAAGCAGGGGTGGGGAACCTAAGGACCAGAGGCCAGATTCTGTCCCTGGCTTGCCTAGATCTGGTCCCAGGGGCTCAGCTCTCCTTCCTGCACCCCAGCATTGGGAAGCCTACACTGACACTCCAGCCCCTGTGCCAACTGATTTTTCTTTGGGTCAGCGGCACTGGACACGAAAAAGGTTCCCCACCCCTGGTATAAAGTATATTACTATAATATATAGTGTGGGGGCAGTTTACAGCTATCCTATGCTGTGTGTCTGTGCATGTTTGTGTGTGCAGGCTGTAGCTATTCTATGTTCTGTGTCTGTGTGCATGTGCACGCTCTGTGTGTGTGCAGGGTATAGCTATCCCATACTCTGTGCTTGTGGAGGCTATAGCTATCCAATGGGGAAGGTGGGGAGGGGGGTAGGCTATAGCGTGTGTGTGTGTGTGTGTGTGTGTGTGTGTGCTATAGATAGCTGGTGTGTGTGTGTGTGTGTGCGCGCGCGTTATAGCTATCCTTTGCCATGTGTGGTCCCTAGCAGGAGCAGGCAGTGTGTGCACACCCACTGCACCCTGCGTGCCATATCGCCAGGAGGCGGCTCGGATTAGCCGCAGCAGGTACCGGCTCCATCCCAAGCCCCTTCCCCCTCCTTTTACCTGCACCTGCCAGTGGGGGCGGGGCCGCTGCCTCATCCGCCGCCTCTGTCCGTGCACCCGGTGCCGGCCGCGGGCGGCAGCTGCTGCATCCTGCCCTGGGAGGCGGCGCCTGCCCGCTCCCCCCGCTGCCCGGCTCCGCTCCCGTCCTCCCGCCCGCTGCCTGCCAGGCAGCCCCGCGGGGCACCCCGGGCGGGGGCGGGGGCCGCTCTCCCCGGCGCCCTGGGGGAGCGAGCGGGGCGCGGAGAGCGCGGAGCCCTGGGCCCCCCAGCGGCGAGCGAGGCTGCTCATGTGACCCCGGCCCGGCCCGGCGCAGCGGGCCCCGCGCTCCTCCGCTGGGGGCGGGCCGGGGCGGGGTGTGCCGGGGCGGGGGCTGCGCACCTGCCAGCGCGGGGCTATAAATGGGGAGACGCGGCTCCCCGGCCATGGCAAGGCGGGGGCGAGACCTGCGCCGCGGGGAGCGAGGCGGGAGATGCTGCGATGGCTGCGGGCGCGGGAGAAGGGGCGCGCGCCCTTCCCAAAACTGGGGTGCTGCCCCCGTCACCCCCCCGCACCCCCGGGCTGACGTGAAGGGGGCACCAGGAGGCTTACGTCAGCGGGAGCTTTCTGGCAGGAGGGAAAAGAGCCGCCGCAGGCTGGCATGAAGAGCAGGCAAGATGAAGTCGGAGAGACGAAAGTGGCCGGGGACCTAGGTCCCCAAGGCCGAGAGTGAATGGATCCATTATGGGGGCTGTTCTGAACTCTGTCGGGTCCCTTCTTCAGTTGGTCTTACTTGCTCCGGCCTTCGCACTGTGAAATCACCGAACAGCTGAAGAATTTAGGAAAAGGGATCGTTTGAAATGTGAAGAATCGGTTAACTGGAGTCACGGAAAACCTCAGGACATGATTGAGTCATCATTCATATTGTGTTCCTTTTGTCCCACATTTCTGGCTCTTCGCTTGCTGCTAGCCCTTAGCTTTGCTCCTGTAGCTAGAAATGTAGGGGCCTTATGTTGAGCAAATGTCAGAATAATCAAGCCCCAGGAGTCATTCTTGATCCCAGTCTTCGATTTTTCTCTCATTTTTACTTTCTCTGTAACAGCTGCATGTCCCTCGGGAACATAGTCAGAATTCATCCTTACTTTGATTCTCTTGTTTCTGAACTTCTTATTCATATTGTAGTCAGTTCTCATTGTTACCATTTTAATTCCCTTTACAGTTTTTTTGTCACGGATGTCTCCCACAAGTACAGAATCTGTCTGTAACAAGGTTTTATTTCTCTTGAGAGTTTTTATGATTAATGCTGCCTCCATCAGTCTGCATTGTTTGCAATTGTTTCCTGAAGATTCCCATTATAATAATTTAAACACAGAAAATAATAATTTCTAATATTTTAAAACTATGTAACACGTTACTACGATAAAATAATATATTTATACACACGTGGAATTTTCAGTAGTGCCCAGTTAACTTAGGAGCACAAATCCCAATGACTTTCAATAGGACTTCTGCTCCTAAGTCACTTAGATGTTTTTGAAAGTCCCACCCAAGGAACAAATAACACTACATAAAATTCATGAACACTATAAACACCAAACTGGAAAAGAATACATATAAGAAAAATGAAACTAAGACTATATTAAATATACCAGGACTATTGAGTAAAGTTTAATGTCTTAGTCCTTATACGGGCCAGCATATCTAAAAAAATCATCTAAAGAACTAGGATAAAGTCTGTGTTTCATAGCTCTTCTGCTTGGGAACAATGGAACTTTCTGCCATAAAGGTAAATCTTGTCTATGCAGAAGACAGAACTTTCTTGAGGACCACTCAAAGACTGAGGAATACATTTCCATAAAAATTAACTGGCATCACAAATGATCACCACCTTCCAAGCCATGTGCAAGGTGTACTTCAACCTGCTATCTCTGGAATAAAAACAGAGTATTATGAACATTTTTAAAAAATCCCAAACAAAACTCTGTACTGTATGCACAATTCTCCCTCACCCTTGTGGCTGAGCTGGTGCTAGCCTAATGGGGGTCCTATGCAGGAATATGCTGTCATCTCCCCAATACTAATGATGGCAAGTTCTAATAAGAAAAAGCAAATAGGACAAGCAAATACAGCTGCTCAGGTTCTTAAGCAATTCTTAGTCTGCTTATGCCTAGTGCTGGCTCTGCCCCCAGGAAGAGGATGAAAGAACGAACCACATGTAGTAAGTTATCAGTCACGTGGCTTAATGCACTACTGAATGGTGCTTATATACTATGCTGAGGGTGGTAGAAGAACCTATGTAAAATAAAATACTTTTATCCTTTAAGCACCATCCATCCATATTACTCTACTAATAATAATTTACATCCAAAAAAACTAAGTTAAGAGAGCCTGAAGGTTGCAGATTCAAGCACTCAAAAGTTAGGAAATGCTAGAATTCAGAGTTCTTATGCAACTTTAATTCAGCCTGCTTGTGTATATGCATTATGATATTACAGGATTACATCTGATTTTTAAAAGTGGATCCCTGCCTCATTCAGTACATAGGACAGGCAGGGAATGGTCAGAATGGTATAGTAAAAGAAGTTGTCTATATAGCACCTCCCTCATTTGTTGCAGATATTGGAAAGTTTAAAATTCTGTAAAGTGTCAAGCATGTGAAACTAGCTAAATATACATTCCTTTATGTTTCCACCCATTTACACCACTACTACATTCTGGATCTCCCTATCCTCTTTTTTGTTACTTCTCAAAATGGGAACTTTACCTGGTATTGTAAAATCCAGGTAAAGTTATATATATGGAAAATATGGTATATATGGAACTGTTTCCACCAAATAACTTTTTTATTTTTAATGGTGAATTCGGGTACATCTATGCTGCACTATAACTCAAAATAAGATGCACAATTTGAGCTACACAAATTGGATATCTCATTTTGATACTATTTCAAAACAGCGTATTTCATCATTTGCCTCTGGCTGCACAGCGCCATATTTCAAAATAAAGCGCTATTCTGAAACATCCCTTACTCCTCATAGAATGAGGTTTACAGGGACATCGGAATAGCAAAATAATGGGCTTGCTGAAAAGACGCAGGATAGCTATTTTGGGTTTCTCCAGTATCCTGAAATAGCATTGCAGTGTAGCCGTACCCTTAGACAAAAGTTTTGACTCGGTGGCAGCTTTTACTATTTTACATCATCTTTGCACTCATTTTTCATAGGTACAAAGCAGTGGTGAATCAGATCCTATGTTATAAATCTTTCAATCAAGGCCAGTTCCCAGATTTTTTTTATAAGATTCCTTCATATGGAATACCAGCTCTCAAAACATGAGATTGAAAGTGAGAATTAACAGTAGAACTAAATCAAAAAGAAAACAAGTAGTCCCCGAGAGCATCATTATTAATTAACGATGCACTGGCTTATTAGAAATGAAGCAATGGTGTTTGAAAATCTGTATACTTTTCAGCAAATACCTGTAGCTGGCATAGCATAGCGCCTGTACTTGACTTTCTTCCAACGAACTGTCACAAAGTAAAGTAGTTGCTTCATCTTCATGTCAGCCTTGAAGACTTTTCAGACTTAATTTCTATAAAAATGTAATAATTAGGTAATTATTGAAACTTAATACATTTGGTCTGCATGTTAAATTCAAAAGGTTAGAATTTTCTGAATCTTCAGTATAAGACAATAAAAATGTTGTGCTGTTTGTAAAGTTTCCTACCTGGAACAAATTAGATCACACAGGGGTGTTAATACAAGAGTGTGGATAGGTTAGCATTACTACAACTGATTTCTCTGAAATAGTCTTTTAGGGGTGTCTAGACTACACCTCTCTGTCGACAGAGAGATGTAGATTAGGCACATCGAAATTGCTAATGAAGCAGGGATTTAAATATCCCATTAGCATAAACATGGCCACCGCTTTTTTTGAAATGGAGTTTTTTCAAAAAAATGGCAATCTAGATACGGATCTGTTGAATAAATCCTTTTTCAACAGATCTTGTAAACGTCATTTTTTGAGGAATACAGGATCTGTCAAAAAAGGGTTTATTTTCGACAGATCCACGTTTAGACTGCTGGGTTTTTTAAAAAAAACTGTTTAAAAAAAAAGCGGTGTTAGAAAGTCAAAATATCTAAATCTCAAGAGCAGTGTGTAACATACACTTTATTAGGACTTGCCTGGGAGTGTAGACATTTTGACTGGGTGAGTGGGACTAGAGAGCATTTTGTGGGTCAGATCCATCAAGGAGGGATTTATTTGCAGAAGGGAGCAGAGCTGATTTATTGTGAGTGACTGGAGTGAGGCTATTCAAGTAGAAAGTAAACTTCCATGCATTTGGGGACCTACCTGTGTTAGTGTTTTGGTTTTTTTTTCATCCAGACTATTACACATAATGCTCAGAACATTTGGTATTGTGGAAATTTTTCAGGCTACTGTCCTCATCTTGTATCTCACAGGGTTGTTGTGAGGATTAGGCCGTTAAGATTTGTAAAGCACTTTGAAGATTATAAAGCATTAAGTTGCATAAGTGCTAAGCATATTATTAAGTATTACAGGCAGGCATTAATACCCAACTGATGTTCACCTTACTCACCTTACTCATTGATTTCAGTGACACTACTCAGTGAGTTTTCCATCTGTAAAGCAAGCGGCATTTGTCCCTGTAAGCGAAAGCTACATAGGCATTTCATCCTATCAAAGAGCTAACTTAGACCCAGCCTTACTAGCTTTGCAGAAAGTTTAACTAAAACATAATAATTATGAAATACAGTAGCAGGGTTCATCCCTGAAATCTACATAACACAAATGCACCCTAACTGATGACTGACGACTCAATTCTGACAACTTTTTTAGAATAAGTCCTACCTTACTTCTGAGTAATCCCATTGATTAAATTGGGGGTAAGATACAATTTAGTAGGCAGATCTTCAGCTGGAGTCAATTTGTGTAGCTTGACAGAGATTTGTTTACACCAGCTGATAACCTGGCCCAGTGAAAGAGTAGGAAAATCTGGGCCGGTCACAGTTTTCTCTTTACTTCTGTTCAGTTTTGACTTAAATGAATCAACAAAACTTTGAAATAAATGTGTACATTGAATGAGTAATTAACACTACATAGAAGTAATGGGCACAGTAAATGCCCCATAGGACCTACAGTACAACTTTTGCTTTTGACATAGTTGTATGTTGCAGTGTCTGTACACTTTCAAATAATAGATGTGAACTGGAAATATTCTAGTATATATTCAGACTATGTCTACACTACCTGTTATGTCGGTATAATTTATGTTGGAAGTGGATTAAGTCAATGCTGGAGAATGCTCTCTCTCCCATCGACTTAGAGCAGGTACACAACATAGTTCTAGTGTAGCCATAGCTTTATTCTAGGTAAGAGTGTACTTCTGAGAAAGCAGAGGCGGTATTACAGATTTCTGAACTGTAGGACTCTAGATATTGGTGTCAGAACTCGTGAAAGACCTGTCTAGGGAACATATATATTTGTTTCTGGCAAATTAAGGTTTAGCACTTCTTTCTGATTTATAGAAAAGGAAAAATATTTGCAACTAAAGGAAAGTGTGTGAATCTATCTGAAATAATGCTGTATGAGAACTAACAAATATAATTACATCAACTGCAGCTTCTAATAGCCTTTGAATTTTTCAGCTCTTATGTAAAAAATGAATGTTTTGTTAAACAGTTTGAGTTATCAAAGCAAAAGTAGACTATACCAAATATGGCAGCGTACCAGTTTATGTAGGACTTACATTTCTAAATAACATTATTTTATTTCTGTCTTTTTTTTCTATTATATCAAATTCCTGTTTCAGGCCCAGATTCTGAAATTTGTTATATGTAGGTACAACAGTCCACTCATATGTAATGCATTTCAGGATCAAAGCCATAAATTAGGGCTGGCTGGAAAACAAGAATTTTATTTTGTGAACAATATCATGGTTTCAGAATAGGGACTTGAACCCTGGTGAGCCCTAAGCTCCCACCTGTTGGCTATACTACAGTGGGGGAGGGCTCACTTTCTTCCATCCTGGACCTGAGAAACCTTCCTGTTTAAACAGATACATTTCTGTGAAAAGTTTTGATTCTGACAAATCAACATTTTCCAGTGAAAACTGTTTCATGGAAAAATTCCCAGCCAATTTTACCATAAACTGCTCTTAGCAAAGGCAGCTTTAGACACGGGCTGGACAGCCAGCCTTCTAAGTACTACATTCAAAAGGACATTCTGGAGAAGTTGTGCACCCAGCAGGCTTGCACCAGGAGCATTTACTATGGGAAGAACTTCGGTGGCCAAATGAGAAGCTACACAGGAAGAAAAGAGATGGGGAAGGAAGGGAAGGAAAAGAGCTGTGTCCTGCTTTGTTGAGTATAAGAAAAAGGGTGATATATTTTTCCATTTGCCTAGCATTATTAATACAAATAATACCCATTCTAGAAATCTAAGATTTCTATGCTTAATTAAATCTACACATCTACAGTGAAAACATGATGTCTTCATCTTGTAGTAAAAGGGAGTTGAGAGTTCTCACTTTTGGATTCCCAGTAGACAATTCAGCTACACTAATGCTAGGTTTACAAAAAATTTGGCAGGTGACACTGTGACTCCATCATTTTCTGAGGCCACTTTTGTACTCAAAAAAGAAGTTGGTCTAACTATATCACTCAGGAGAGCAGTTAAGCTGAACTAACCCCTAGTCTAGACAACAGTTGGTCAATAGAAGAATTCTTCCATTGATCTGGCTTTCATCTTTGGGGAAGGAGGATTAATTGTGCTGACAAAAGAACCTCTCCCATAACTATAGCGAATATGTACACTGAAGCAGATGTGCTGCTGTAGCTTTTCAAATGTAGACAAACCTTGAATGAGAGACAGTATGATAGAACCTTCACAACAAACGAGATCATCAGTTATCCAATTTCTTGCTTTGTAAAGCTACATGGATAAAACTACAAGTAAAATGTTTAAAGCATGTCTCTCAGAATGGTACTATTGCTGAATGTGTCAGACAGCAAACATAATATTTATTCAAATTGACCTTTTCCTATTTATTCAAGAGGGGAAAAATCTAGATTAATTCATAGAAAAATATAAAAGCAATATTAATATGTTGATTATGATTTTGCTAATAGTCATATCAGATATTGTAAAGTACAGTGGTTATTCATACTAGAAACTTCTCATGTCTATTGATATTAAATTATTAAAATTAAATTAAAATTAATTAACATTAAAATTATTTTTAAAAATTTGATATATTCTTTTATAGTGACACACATTTAAGAGGATTTATGCTTACAGTTGTAACAAGGAGTCTTTCTCATTAGCATCTGGAATCTAGTAAGTAATTAATTTAATTGTCATTGAGTATCTGATGTTTTGTACAATCTGTAATGTATGTTTATGTAATACATGCATTACCAATTCCTGGTTTTTCTCTCTCTTTGGAAGGCACCCTTGTTTCTATATTTTTTCTTAGATATTTTTACAAAACAATAAAGCTTCTTTAAATTAAAAAAGCTAACATATATCCTCCTTAGAATTTCCAATTTAAGCACAACAGAGATAATGTAACCTCTGTGAGTCTTCCACCCACACAGAATCTTAAATCTACTGTTCAAAGAGCTGTTCTCCCTGGCAGTACTGAAGCATTTTAGTTTATTAGTCTTCTCATTGCAAGAACTTCATAGAGATGATTCTGGCAAACCAGTTACACCAAGGACACATCAAAAACCAGTTGTCTTGTAAACATGCTAAAATTTTCAAACTAAAACATTTCAAGATCAAGATGAAATCAAATATAAGATAGGTCTAGACTACAGTCTTTTATTGGAAAAAGCTACACAAAATTGCGCTCTGCAATTTGCGTAGCTTTTTCCGATCGCTTTTCTGGAAAAGGCTTTTCCGCCATTTGGCCCCGTCTAGGTAGGGCCAAATGGCGGGAAAGCCTCCTCTTTCGGCAGATCCCTTATCCCTCATAGAATGAGGTATACAGGGCTCCCCGAAAGAGCATGTTTACTCTTACACAAAAAAAGCGGAAGAGCAAATGCATTCCTTGGACACAGCGGAGTTTTTCTGGGATACTTCCAGTATCCCGGAAAAACCGCACAGTGTAGACATATCCTTAGGGCCAAATTCTACCCTCTGATTTGTTGTGTGTGTATTAGATATTTTAATTATGTTAAGTATGTAAGAAGCTGCTGCTAGTCTCTACACTGCATGGCTAGTTTGGAATACTGGAGATATCCCGAAATAGCTACCCCGCATCTTAACAAGCTGCACATTATTTTGAAATATTTTTCAAAATAATGAGCACACTATTTCGGCAGCCCCGTAACCCTTGTTCCATGAGAATTAAGGGATGTTTTGGAATACGGTGTTATTTTGAAATTTTGCCCTGTGTAGACATGCCAAATTTCAAAATAAACTATTTTTGAAATAGAATTGAAATAAGATACAAAATTTGTGTACAGTGAACCCTCGTTTATCGCGGTAGATAGGTTCCAAACCCGACCGCGATAGATGAAAATCCGCGAAGTAGGATCCTCAAAGCCTCGGGGAAGCCGGCCGGGGGGCATCCCAGGCGCGCCTGGGCTGCTCCCCCGCCGGAGCCCCTCCGCGGCTTTCAAAGCCTCGGGGGAAGCCGGCGGGGGGGCATCCCAGGTGCGCCTGGGCTGCTCCCCCGCCGGAGCCCCTCCGCGGCTTTGAAAGCCGCGGAGGGGCTCCAGCGGGGGAGCAGCCCAGGCGCGCCTGGGATGCCCCCCCGCCGGCTTCCCCCGAGGCTTTTTAAAGTTTTGGTAAGGATCAATTTTATGTTCACAGTACAGTGAACCCTCGCTACTTCGCGGTTCGACCATCGCGGATTCACGTATATACATAATGTAATGAAAAAAGTCCGCGAAGTCGTGAATCCGCGATGGTCGAACCGCGAAGTAGCGAGGGTTCACTGTAGTGCAATTTGTGTATCTTATTTTGAGTTTAGGGTGCTGTGTAGATGCACCTAAGGTGCCACAGGACTCCTTATTTTTGCAGATACAGATTAACATGGCTACCCTTCTGAGTCTTTCCTTAACTGTTGAATTGCCAATGTTCTGCCCTTGTACATTAATGTAGATATCCAGATGTCCCTATCTTGCTTGTTTTTGAAATCAGATCTCTAGAAAATGACACCATGTGATTAAAAGAGGTTTTTTTTTAAATCAGCATGCCTATATTCATCCTATGCTTCCATCTGAAATAGGAGGATGTGGATTAAGTTTAAGGTCAGACTCTGCTACTCATCTTGAGTTGCATTTTATTTTTTCTATAGTTCCATTGACCTCAATTTGAGAATGAAGGAACTCATCAAGAACAAGGTTAGCAGAATCGTGCAGATAGTGGCATTAATTACTGCCAAGTTCTGTCCTCCTACAGCTTCAGTGAGAGCTCTATATACATATCATAAGACTGAATTTAATCTTTGGGTTCTTAAGTTTCCTCTGTTGTTTGCAGGCAATATGTAACTGTCTAACTACTGGTCTTTAAGCATCTTTCAGTTAATTTAGTTGCTAAATACAACACTGGTGAATTTGTAACTTTCCCTTAAAGATCTGAGACCAAAAATCACTAACAGCATTACAGTAACTCCTTGCTTAACATTGTACTTCTGTTCCTGAAAAAATGCTACTATAAGCAAAACGAATTCATGTAAATAGGGTAGGTTAGGTTCGAGGGAATTTTTTTTCAGCAGACAACAGACAGTTTATACATATATAATATCAATTTTAAACAAACTTGGTTGAGGTTGTGTAGTCAGTGGGTGGAATATTTCCAGAGAATGTCTTGTTACTAAATGATGAACTATCACTTAGTTGAGCCTTTGTTAATGTAGCCTCACACTCTACAAGGCAGCATGGATTGAGGCAGGAAACACAATAGCCCTGTTTTGTGGAGATGAGATGGGGTCTGGAGAGGGAGGCTTTATCAGTGAAGGGGGAACATCAAGCAGAGGGATTCTGAGAGCAGCTCCAAGGCAGCGGGCAAGGAGTAGCATGACAGTGCGGGAGGGATAGCAAAACTGCTGCTGGCCACTACATATAGGAACTTAGGGGAGCTATTATAAAATAGGAGCTTTGTAGACAGGACAGCTGCAGTTATTTAGAAATAAAGGGTCTCCAGTCCTTCCCAAATTGCCGCTGGCCACTCTGACTACACACAGCCAAACTCTGTAGTCTCCCCTACCCCTGAATCTCTTAAAGCTGCAGCCACAAGGAAAAGGGCTTGTGGCAGACAGGAGGCCCTGACAGCCCTGAGCCACATAGCAGCAGCCAAGGGAGACTGTCACTGGGGTCCTTGTGAAAAACTCTTCCTCAGATCATGCTGGACAGCAGCTGTGCACGGCTGCTCCAAGGCCCTGCCGATGCAGTCAGCTTCTGCCCCCAACTCTGGCAAAAACGCCTTCCTCTTCCACTCAGAAATATTGTAGAGGACACAACACACGGCCACCACATGTGGGATGTTCCGCTCCCCGATGTCCAGCCAAGTGAAGAGACATCTGAACCATGCCTTCAGACACCCAAAAGCACCCTCATGACCATGACCATGCGGGCACTGCTGAGCCTGGCATTGTAGCATTTCTTGGAGGGGTCAAGGTAGCTGGAGTAGGCAGAAGAGGGTAGGCCGTGTTCCCCACATCCTCGACCATGATGGTGTGGTCAGGGAAAAATGTTCCGGTGTGCAGCTTCTAAAACATGCTGGAGTTGTGGAAGACACAGTCATCATGCATCTTCCCCAACCACCTGACGAAGATGTCTGAAAACTGGCCCTGATGGTCTGTGATGGCCTGCAGGGACATCGAGAAGGAGCCCTTCCGGTTGATGTAGACAGATGCCCGGTGGTTAGGGGCCTGGATAAGGATGTGGATGCCATCAATAGCCCCCCTGCAGTTGGGGAAACCCATGTCGTCAAAGCCTGAGACTGGCATCCACATCGCTGAGGTGGATGACCCTCCGCAGCAAGATGGTGTTGATGGCCCTCACCACCTGTAGAACGAGACATACAAAAAATAAAGAAACAGAGAATCAGAGGGTGGCCAGAGCCCTGAGGAGGTCCTTGAGGCCAATCTCCCCTTCCCCTCCCACCAGGGGCAACTCTCCCCCCCACCCCTCCTCCACTTATCCCATCCCCCAGCAGGGCTTTGTGAAGGTGAGACTGAAAAAAATCTCCAGGGAGGGGGCTTGCACCACCTCCACCTCCACCCCCAACCTCCTCCCCACCTTTCTAGCAGTTCACCCCCCTCCTGGAACAGTAGCCCGAGAGCACCATACCTGCATGTGCAGGGCCCCAACGATCAATCTCCCCACGCCAAACTAGTTCCGGACAGATTGGTAGCTGTCCGACGTGACGACCTTTCACAAGGTTATTGTGACCCGCTTCTCAAGGGGGATGGCGGGTGTCATGTGAGTGTCCTGTCACCTGACGGCAGGGGCAAGCCACTCACAGAGCTCCAGAAAGGTGTCCTTCTTCATCCGAAAATTCTGGAGCCACTACTCGTCACCCTACCGCTCTATGATGAGCCTGTCCCACCGGTCTGCACTGGTGTCCAGTCGTCAGAAGCAGCGGTGCATAGTGTGCAGGGGAGGGCGGGCGGGATCTAGCAGCATGAGCTGCTCCCGCAGAGAAGTGAGGAGGGTCTCCAAGCAGAACAGCGGGTTGGGTTCCTGCAGGACCTGGGAGGCAGCCGCAGTACAAGCTGCAATATCCGTCAACTGCCCAGAGGCAGTTCTGGCTCCATGTTTAAAGAGCTGAGATGTCCGCAAGGGCAGCCATATTAGGCAAGAGAAAAGGTTTTGCTGTCCCTCGAGGAGGTAGGCAAAGGAAAAAAGGCTGAGACATTCCTGTACGGGGGTGTCCCTTCAAGCAAGAGCTTCAGATAGACTCAGGCAGCAGCTCCAGGAAGTAACTACTGTCCTAATGCCCTGCCTGAAATGGTTCCGGGTGGCCTTAAATGCGACTCAGTGTCCAGTCACTGTGGACACCCTATTTTGAAATAGCTAAGTGCTATTTTGATGAGGCTTTGGTGTGAAGATGCACTATTTCAAAATAAGCTATTTCAGAATATTTCTTCCAAAATAAATGTGCAGTGTAGACATCACCTAAATGAGCATGTGCTCTAATAGATAAGCAATGTAACAATGAAAAAAGGTTAACTGGGACAATGTCAATTGAGGAGTTACTGTACCATAATGTATGCAAGTTTCAGAGGGGTAGCCGAGTTACTGTTTGTTGTTTTTTATGTTTTTTCATAATGTATGAAGGTATTTTTGGCCACCTGTGACGAACTAAAGCACTGATTCTTCCCTCAAATCAACACTATAATTTTGGGCTAAGTTAAAGGCCATGCTTTGCCCTCAGTTCAAGCCAGATCTATACTACAGATTTACATCAGTATAGCTGCATCACTCAGGGATGTAAACAATCCATAGCCCTGCATATGACATAGTTATACCAACCTAACACCTGGTATAGAGACTGCAATGCTAGCTTCTCCTAGCATGGTAGCTGCCTTCTCTTGCAGAAGTGGGTTAACTACACCTATGGGAGAAGTTCTAGTACAGGATGATTAAAGGATTAGAAAACAACCCTTATCAGGAGAAACTCAAGGATCTCCATCTATCTCACTTATCAATAAAAAAAGTTGGGTGAATTCATCACCATTTTTAAGTACTGAAGGGGGAATAGAAATTTAATAGAAGGCTCTGCAAGCTGACAAACAAAAATATGACCGGAAACTGACGAGAGACAAATTCAAATGGCAAATAGGGCACAAATAAAATAATGAGTCATTAGCAATTGGAATAACTTATGATGCTTGTGGTTGATTCTCCATTACTCAAAAATTTTAAATTGAGTTTGGTTTTTCTTTTCTAAAAAATACACCATAGTCAGGTCCGCCAACGGAGGGGGACGATGTAAAGGGGCAGTTGCTCCAGAGCCCAGCAATTCACAGGGGTCCAGTGCAGTGGCAGTGGCTGGAGCCCCAGGCCCTTTTGAATTTCTGCAGAGTGTCACACTGCATGGTCCGCTTGGCTCTGAGGTCTGGGAGGTTGAGCCAGCACTGCGCTTTGGGTGGCCCTGAGAGCTGGCTGCCCCCAACCTCAGGCCTTCCACCTGAAGCCCTGCCCCTTCTGGGGGCACAGATCCAACCCCGCAAATGCACTTTACCTGGGGGCCCGCAGAAGCTATCGGCCCCCCATTACCGAAGTTCAAACGGGAATTAATTCAGGGACGTCCTTTGGCCTTGTTAGATAGGAAGTCGGAACTTAGGGTTCTACCGGACCCTTCTGGCCTTAAAATCTATTAATCTATGATTATAGCAAATAACAGTCCCTACCTCCAGAATCTTCTGTACTTCTATATGACACATCATTTACTCAGGCATGTTTATACTGCAGTCATATTTCATACTGTTCCACCTCAATAGTATGAAGTAAAGTAGAGTAAAATGTCTGTTTTTCACCAGTCAGTAAGATGCCAGCTAGCTACAAATATATTTTTTTATAATTAATATACAATTATAGTTTCTTTCTTTAGCTTCATTTTATAAATGTATGTCAAATTATCTCAAAGGGTTAAATTAATAAAATGTTTTTAATAAAAACTGAGCTATTAATTATGTTCATTTTATGCCAGAAATTATTAATCTAATTATAATGGGAAATTATTTAAACAATGTAGCTGAGTCATTTTTCCCAGTGTTACAGAATTTTAGTGTCAGGCATGCTAATTATGTTGTCTGGCTCTTACTGGCCGATATTGCTTTACAAAAATAAAGTTATTTTGTGCAGTTCTTTTAGATCTAAAACAATTGAACTGTAAGAACTGTACTAGAAACTTAGAAAACCCTCAAGTAATTTTTAAGTCAATATTACTGCATGCAAACCAAGAATAGCCTTTTAACAATATATATTAGTTCCTTTATTTTTTTCCACAGTTTTATAGATGAATTTGCTGCTCATGAGAATGAAAGAAAATTGTAATAAAGGTAGCCACTAGGAAGTATCTCTCTTGGGTCTTTCTTGAGGCAAGATTGCCAATCATGTTAAACTGTTTGCTGGTTTCATTAGAGTCAATAGGATTTCAGATAAATGTGTGGAGCAGTGATCCAGTGGATCCATTCTCTAGGCAAAGGCTTGTTATTGAGATTTTTTTTCCATGACCAACCCTGTGTTTTCCCCTGAACTGCAGCCAGCAGCAGCAATACTCATAACCTATTTAATTGTTCGTGGTAACCAGCATCCTCTGTTGTCTCCTAAAAAACCACCCATCTTCCCAAGATATCTGACCTATGTTTCAGTAGCTGAACCAGTAGTTCCATCAGAAGAAATTTTAGCGCACTCCCACACCCAAGCTCCCAACCTACACCAACTCTGCTTTCCCCAACTTTTACATTATTTTTAAAAGGAACTGATATTATTAAAACTTAGTAGTTATAATAAACAATGCTACTTTTTTTACCCCGGATCTACATATGACAGACACAGCCTTTTGAAAAGTTAGCCCCAGAAGTTTTATTGTGATATCCACCTGTCAGGTCAAGACATCTTCTAGGATGTGCCTCAAAATCACAATTAAACAGTAATGATAGAATTCGGGGACCATCTCACAAGAATATTGATCACAGGTCACTATCTCTCTTACTAGACACATTGCTACCAGCCTCAAGAAAACCTGGCAGTTAAAGTGAGATAGCTCACAACATAAGATCAGTGTTGAAGCCAAGTATCTGAATCCCTCAGTTAGAGAAGTGGACAGCAGATGGCAGATTCCTGCTAGCTAATGCTGATCCCATTTGGAGTTGTCAGTCCCCACTTCCTGGCGAGCAAGATCCAGCCCCCACATCATGGAAATAAGGCTGCCTAGAGGCAATAGAGAGAAAATGGGAAATATAAAATACTTTACTTTTTTTCCAAAGTCAAAACAAAAACATATAATTATTGTTTTGCCACCCTGATGCCTCCTAAATTTGAAAACTTTCAGTAGGGAGTAGAATTACACTTTCAGAGTCTGTTTTGCCCACCCTTCTCATTATTTGCACATAACAACAATTAAAAGCCGAGGTTAAACTTTCCAACCATAACAAGAGAAAAATAGGTCAATGTTATGGCCTGAATCAGCCAAACACTTGTGGGTGTGAATAGTCTAATCAAAGGGACATAGTTCCGCTGGATTGAGTTACAATCCCATGGGACAATCTTGTGTGTAAAGTTACTTATGTGCATACATTCTTACAGGAGCTGGATCCAAATGAGTGAGGGATCATAAATCTGTATTAAGCAGCAATTCAAGAACTTGCTGGAATAGTTAGAGGGCATTTCTTCCATGGATTTTTTTAAACATAATTTTCAATTATCTGTAATCTGAAAAAGACAATGTTAAATGTAAATATATAGGAAAAATGAGTCATTAGAACAAGAGTCAGAGGGTGTGGGACAGTGGAAACTATAATATATTTATTAGAGTCATATCACCACTATTTCTGTGCCTAGAAAGAAGGTTACTGTACTTCCAAGATAATTACACTTAAAAAAATAATGACAGTTACTGGCTCTGCTATGACTTTGGTTTGTTTTGGTTCTCATGTGGGAGTTATGTAAGTACATGGTGCTGTGACGTGGTTGAATAAGAATGTTTTTTAGATGGTAATCTCTGAAGCATTACCAAGGGAAGAGCTTCTTTATTAAAGAACAAAAAACAAAAAAACAGCAACAAAAAAACTTGAGCTTACAGGCATGTGAGATCATTTGAAATGCACGACAGACTCTTCTTTTTCCGCTCTGGTAAATTTCAAGATCTGGCACCACTGTAAACAACCAAGTTGCATACTGCATCCAATTTAATCAATAATTACAAAACATTTTTGGGGGAAATGTTCAAATAACACAAAATTCTCAAGGGTATTTCCTGCTCTGGAAACTGCACAAGCTCCGGTAGCATTGAAATTCATGTACTGAGAGAAGACAGCACCTGCAGAAAGTCTGATCTTTGGCCCTTGCAGGTTATTGAATTTGGATGATCAGAGCCTGCTTCTCCTCTAACTTGTATCAGTGCAAATCAGAAGTAACCCCACTGAAGCTAATAGGCCAAAGTCTGATTTAAACTGATTTAACTCCACTTACTTTAATAGAGTTACTCCCATCTTATATTAAAAACAAAATCAGTCCCATTAAAATCAATGAAAAGAAAACCAGGCCATCTGTATCTGTCTGGGCTAACAAATGCATTATATATTGACAACACAATGTCTACATTTAAGATCTCTATGTAGATATCTATGTTTAGACAAAGTAAATTTGCATATGTTTTGATATTTCATTTATGGAAGGAGGTTAATTAAGAATTCAGCTTCTTAAAAATATCTATTTATTTAGTGGCAGATACTGTGCACTTATCATAATTTCTAATAGCACTTACTATAACAGATTTAAAGGAACAAAATAATAACTATTATTTAATTCCAATTTCAGAATAAAAAACCTCCTATATTATAGACTAGCACATTGAACTGCTCTGTAGTTCTCACATGATTTCTATCACAAATCAAAATGCTGAAAGGGTTATTCACAGTTCAACATTTTTCCATTATAAAACTACAGTAAATCATGTTCTTAAGTTAACTGCCTGTAATCCAGAGAAGAGGTGGTTCAGTCACCCTGAACAAATTCTCTGTGGCTGCTCTCCTTATTTGCAAAGAAGGACATCAGTTCTGCTGTATTTGAGGCCTTCTGTGCCTGGAAAAGAGAAGAAAGGCAGCATGTAGTCTAATTAGTAAAGCATGCTTAGTTGGCTTATGTTCCTTTCTGCTCTGCAGGAATTTTTTCCATTCATCCTACCAAATAATAAAGTATTTAACAGAGGCAGAGAGAGGGGAAATAATTTACCCAAGGTCACTGGTAGAGCCCAGACTAGAGCTAAGATCTCTTGAGTCCTAGAGCAGGGCACCACCCACTAGCCAACACTGTCCCTCCTTAAACATAGGGTCTAGTTTATATAAAAGATGGCTCCTTCCCCTTACCGACAAGTTTTATATTCTAGAATGATACGGTCTTGGTATATACTTCAGTATAGTGAAATATAACACACGCATACTTTTTTATCTTCTTCCAAACAGTGTTGCATCTCAAGGTGAATTCTAAGGCAACTTCCCATTCTAACAATCTTTCACGTTGAAATGTTTTATCCTAATCCGAACTACCTAGTTCGTGCCACATGTAGCCGCGGGCACGGAGTCCGAACTAGCGGACATTTAAAAATGGCGGCGCTCGGCAATATGCAAATGAAGCCTGGGAAATTCAAATCCCGGGCTTCATTTGCTACTCCAGTTGCCTACATTAACCACCCTAGTTTGAACTAGGGTGGTAGTGTAGACATACCCAAACAGACTGAGTGGAAGAGAATCTGCAGACACTTTACTGTGCATGTTCATAGGTCCTCCTTCAGTATGTCCCCACACTGTGACAAGCTTTTTAGAACTTCAGTGTTGTGCAAAACAAAGCTGGTGTAAATGGTCATGGATTCATTGACATCAGCGGAGCCTAGGGTTGCCAGGTGTCCGGTTTTCTCCTGGACAGTTTCGTATTTTGGTCTTCTGTCTGGTAAAAAAAAAAACAGAGAAAAGCAGCTGTATAAAATGTCCGGTATTTTCTGTTTTCCTCAGATGAAGGCCGGTAGTGTGTGCAAGGGCAGGGAGAGTGAGGAGTGCAGTAATTTCAAAAAAGATGGCCGGCGGCATGTGCGAGGGTGGGGGGAGTGAGGAGTGTGGTAATTTAAAGGCGCAGTGACCTTTTTTTTTTCTTTTGCTCAACCAATTTTTCCCTGGCTGTTCGGGATTTTTTGTGAAGATATCTGGCAACCGTTGTGGAGCCATGCCCATTTACTAGAGGTCTGGCCCAAAATCATTAATATAGGATTACGTTATGAAGGCTGCATAATGATAACACTGTTAGTGACAAACATTTTAGGGCCCTGAGTTGGCAAATGGAAAATAAATGAGTTATTAGTGATTAATAGAGACTTGGATGCTTAAAGTTAGGAATCTAAATCCATATTTGGGTACCTAAATAGAAGTGGACTGATTTTCAGAGATGCTGAGAAACTGCTATTCCCAAAGTGGTTAACAGGAGCTGCAGTGTGTTCATTACCTATACAAAAAAGGACACTTTTATTTAGGTACCTAAATATTGATTAGCACCCTAATTTGAAAAATTTAGCCATAGTTCAAAGAAGGAACTGACGTTTATCTAAAGTTTTAAACCATTTTCTTCTATAAATCTCTTCGGCCTTTTTGAAAATTTTTACCGCATAGTAAACACAGAAAGAAAAGTATCGCTTGGATGATTTTAGCATTTCCACCTTTTGGTCACAACCAAAATCAGGACATTAAGAGATATTCAAAAATAAAACAAATAAGCCAACACAATTTATTAAACTTCTTCACAGCTTGAAAAATGTCCCTGTATGTCCAATTTGAACTCTGAGAAAAGATTGGTTCTGAGGCTTGCAAGCCACAGGTGTCTCTTTAATGTGTTTCCTGCGACTGTCTGCAGCACATGATATTAAAACACTGTATGATTTAAATTTTAATCAAAGTTATTAATCAATCAGGATATTTTACTATGTTAATAACCAATTAAGTTATCAATTAGCACTAAAGTTAACTTATTTGCTGTGAGATTAGAGAGAAAGCACTATCATAAATAAAACAATGAATTCACACTACCATGGCTCTTCTGGATAAGTTGCTAATTTGGCTCCTGAACCACTGAGGTCTGAGTATCACTGCTTTACATTAACTTGTTTCCACTTCCTCATTGTGATGAGTTGCTTTACAAGTGCTAGATAAAATATTGATACTTTTATTAAGAAAACAGTTGTGTCATGTAGTTAAAACTAGAGCTGGTCACAAATTTTCCAGAACAGTTTTCCATCTGAAAATTGGGACCTGACAAAATCAAAATGTACCACAGGAATATATTGATTATGTCAAAATTGTGATTGCAATATGGTTGATGTGTTTTTGTTTCAATATAATTGAAATGGTTTGTTCTTACTTAATACACTATACATTCCAGAGTCCAGGTGTTCCTAATTCAGGAATACCTGTGTTATGGACCCTGGCAGGTGGAGGTGGAAGCAGTTCTGCACTTTGTTGCTCTCCCTCACCCCTCAGCTGGGGAACTAGCAGCTCAGTGATGCAATCTGCTGGAGGCTATGAGAACGACCATGGTTGCGGGGAGGGGTGCCTGAAAGCAGCAAGAGTTGCAAAGTGCCAATTAAGCACCCTACCCCTAATCCCCCTCACTTTTTCCCTGGGGGAGAGTCCACCATTGGCCAGGGCCAGTGCAGAATTGTACTAATTCACCAAGTCTGTGAGTCTTCATCCTGTGGATAGGTGCTATTGTTCTTTATCAGGCTTTGGAATTTGTTGGGAGTCTGAGTCTTTGTGGATGAATCATTGATATTTGTATTGCCTGAAAGGTCTCTGACGCTGTCTTACTGAGGGGATGGTCTGTCCAAGACAGTGGCTGGGGTGTAAAGCCTCTCTCCTTGACATCTTGACCTAACATCAAATCCCGGGCGTAACCAATTAAGTGGGCTGAAACAGAGTTAACCCATGAAAGTCCTAAGGGAGGCAAGTGTGTAAATGAGGTTCTGGGGTTTTGCATCTGTGACCTTGTCAGTGTGTGTTGAAATCTCCCAGGATGACATGGCTGAGTTATTTCACCGCCATTGCCACATTTCACCACCATTGCCAACAAGGAGTAAGCTCCTTTATGAATGCTTTTTTCTGTGATGAACATACAAACTAAGGTGGTGCTGGAATTATTCAAATATTAGAAATTACTACTATTACTATGGGAGACTAGCAGACACTAATTTATCTACAATTTATCTTTTACAAAGTCCAAAGGAGAAATGACATGTTCTAAAATTTCTCTAAAAATGCCTAAAGCCTAAAAAGAAGCAGTCTGTACACCCAGCCCAGTAACAAAGTATTCATAAGCATGTGATCACTACACTTATACATAGGCAAAATCTAGAGGAAACCATCTCATTTGGGCATATTCCAGCATGATCAGGTAGTGTCTGACAAAGAACTCGCAAATGTATAACTCTTTTTATAACCTTTAACAAATCAGCGATGTTATTGCCAATTAATGACTTCAGCTAAAACTTTTTTGAAACAATTCACTCCTCATTCCACTCTTAATCCGGATAAGATTTACAACCTCCTTTCTTCCCAAGGACTTGCTTCCCCTCCTTGATGATCAACAGTTTTTCCATTGCACCTGGGTTCACACAGGCCCTCATTTTTGGAGATAGCACTGGTATGTGGGCTGGCAAGGTTTATGTTGGCTCCATTTAAGACAGATTCATTTTGTCTTATTTAAAACCATCTGCAGTCACCCTTATCAGTCAATGACCTTCTTTTTAGAAACTTCTCCTTATCCCATTAGTTATTCTTTGAATTAGGCATCCTCCCAACTTAATTCCTTCTGACTCTGTAACTTAATATTTTCATGGCCTTCCTTCTACTTGCTAGTCAGGGCCTTTCTTTACAACACACATGCATTTCCTTAACAAAACAAGCCAACTTAATTTAATTCTTTAATTTCATATTTCTCTTACAGTTGGCTTTAGCTCTGGTTTCTTTTCTCAGATGAATAAATCCAAAGGAAATATTCTTACCTGAAGCACCTCTCTTGCATTTGATGTTTGTAGAGAAGATAAGTGAAGTGCTGCCTGCTATTTTGTCTTTTCCAGGTGTGCGATGTGCCAAGTACCCTGGGAGACAAGGGATGCTAGAATAGGGCTTGCAGTGTCATCCAGCTATTTTTCAGGGATCCAGGCCTAGTCTACACTGGGAGTTTAGGTCCAACTTAGCTGCATTAGGTTGATTTTCGAAATGATTAGTTCACGCTATCAAGTCCGTTCCATTGACTTTAAGGGAAGGCTATATTGGGTGCTTCATGGTAGATGACATCTTGTATTTTTTGTTGAGTGTCACTGTGCTCAACTCTGTACAGAACATTAAAAGGACAAGGATTCTAATTCTCATTTCTCATACGGTGGTGTCAAGCTCGAGTAACTCTACTGAAATTGAAGGAGCTACAATAGTGTAAAACATCAATGGTGTCAATACATGCTTGGGTACCGGTGAGTTCAGGGGTACTTCCCTTTCCCTTCCCTCAAGTAGTGTGCCAGGAGCCAGGTGAGCAGAGTGAACTCAGGCTCCATCCCCTGCCCTCCCTACTGGGTGGGAGAGACTCACTGATCAGTCCTCAGCAGGAAGTTGCTGGTGTCACTGAGGAAGAAGTGCCCCTCCCCCAGCCAGGCAGCTGTATGCATGAGTCCTGAGCCCCTGGCTGGGTGGGGCTCATTAAGCAGCTGTGGGGCTGTGCTGCCATATAGCATAGAAGGAACTTTGGTACTGATCCCTGTAATCCCTGCACAATCCCTCTGAGAACACTCCCATTTGATGATTATTCCCCATTTGTTCATAGCAGGTCTGTGCTGTGATCTTTGTATCACAAAAAATCTGTCCCGTCCTTCCCTTTGGGTACTCAGTCAAGTTTCTGGTTTCAAGTTTCTAACATCAATTTTCTCTAAGTTACACGAAATGCACCAAATTGGTCTTGTCTTCTTTTTTGTGGGAATTCTGCTGGATCGCTTGACAACCCTACTTAGATAGAACAGCAGTAGCAGCTAATAAAAACTGTACTGAAATATAAAATAAAATAATTATTTTCAGAGGTAGTGAATTCAATTTTGCTTTGTCTACACCGCCGGGTTTTGCAGGCAGAGAGTATGCAAATGAAGCACTGATTAGCATTTTGTCACGCTTCATTTGTATCATCTATTCGAGCCATTTTTGTGCAAAAACAAGCAGTGTGGACATTTTTTTTGTGCAAGATCCTGGAGAGGCATAAGGATCTTGCACAAAAAGAAGGTTTTGAGCAAAAAGAAAACATCCACGCTGCTTGTTTTTGTGCAAAAACCCCTTGTGCAAAAATGGCTTGAATAGATTATGCAAATTAAGTACAACAAAATGCTAATCAGCATTTCATTTGCATACTCTCTGCTGGCAAAAGCCGGCAGTATAGACATAGACTTTCAGTCCATTCTTCAGCCTTGTGAATGCATCACAAATGATACTATCCCAAGTAGAATCACAATGGGTCCATTGCTGCTCCATATAGAAGGCTGAAAAGGCAGGATCAAATTACTTGATATTAATGAAAGCCAAAATTCTTTTTGTTGGAAGAAAGACATGAAGCATGAGACTGATAAGATTTGGAATGGACAGCTTTGACTAGACATAGCTGTGTGAGCTATTTTTAAAATAGACAGCTCTGATTTGCTAGAAAACAAAGGGGCAGGCTGAAATGCAGACTGTGGGCTTTATTTTTGGTTCCTTGGGCTGGAAGACAACAGTGGATGGAATGATCTAAAATTAAGTCTGCAGTATAAAATGTCTGCCTTTCCTTGGAGAATAAAATCTATATCTAAAGTTGCAAATGTGTGGTGTAGGTAGACTGCAAAGGGAAAAATATAACTTCATTTTGATGTAGTGTTACCCAGTAGTTAATAAATCATATCTGTGGACTTCATATGAAATGATTTCATAGGATCTCGTCTTCCTTTTCCCTTGATCTCTGCATCTCTCTGCCTTAATCTAGTCCACTCTCCCTCCTGTTCTTACTCCCTGCTCTTATTCTCTTTTCCCCTGTTCTTTCTTCCATCCTCTCCTTCTCCTGGCTTTCTCTCACTCTCTTTCCTTTCCCTCTCTACTTCAGCAGACCCATGGATCACTGAGGTTCCACAGAGCACTTGCTCACCACCAGCAGAAAGCTGACTGATTGTATGGTGCCAGCCTTCCATCCTGTGTCCAAGTACTACATTGCATTAAGGACAATTGGAAATACATTCAATGTTTTTCTAATATATTTCTATGTACAAAATTGCCACAGGGTGATTATGGGGTTGTAAACAGGAGGTGAAGGGAGCTGCTCTAATGCAAATTGCATGAGACAATCTCTCTATCACACTGGTGGGCCACCTGCGGCCCATTGGGATTCTGTGGGTGTCCTGAGAGACCATTTGTTTACTGTTGCCCATATACAGAGTTGCCTAATTCTGCTAGTTTCCATTCAAGTAGTTTTTTCTTACTGGTTTTACTAAAGTGACACTAAAGCAAGGACACATGAAATGATGTTGATTGCACAAACCATTGACTGCAATAGCCATGTGTTCCCTCTGCATCCAAAGTGCTGTTATGGTTCAATCAGCACATCCCGCAAATTCTAGGTATATAAGCCTGATCATGCCACTGATTCCTGACTTTTTGCTCTCTGGGGCACCCCATCACTCTGACATGCTGGGCCAGATCCTCTGGTCTCCCCCAGACAAGGCACATTGTTGGGGTAGCTGCTCCCCTGGAGAGCAATGCAGACACTGAACTACTTCAGTTCTGGGAGAATGCAGTTCTAGAGCACAGCACCCAGGAAACCAACCCCAAAAATAGATCAAAACCACAAATAAATCTGTGGTGTGGTCACATGTTTATCTAGGACCAACCACCTTCTGGACTTAAAGGACAAGTTGTAAGTTAATCACCAAGTCGCTAAGGCTTCCTGGGGGGAGGAGGAGGAAGCATACCAGTTATGGCTTTTATTAGTACATTTAAAACTATAAATAGTCTCATACTTCATATTTCTAACTTCACATGTAAGAATGATATATGCTTTAAAATAGGATATAGAGATCCAGCAGATTGCAACATTAAAATTAAAATAGGTCACACAAGGTATTTTGTCCAAAGCATCTCTGAGTTATACATATTTATATTCATGAGCAGGGCTCGACAAACAATGTAATCTACTCACCCATGGCGAGTAGATTACACCCCGGAAGAGCCAGCGCAGAGCGATCTGCGCATGTGTAGAACGATCTGCGCATGCGCAGAGCGCAGAACCGCGTGGCTGGCGAGCAGGGCTCTCTGCCGCTCGGCGAGCCCTGTTCGTGAGCCAATTTTCATAAAGCATGGGGAAGAACCATCACAACTGTATTAGTTATGACAGTCTTGCAGACCACTGAAATGAAGGAGGGCCATTCATGCAACCCTCTCACAAGCCTCGGTTACCCATCACAGTTCTATTAAGATGTAATCCATATTATGAAAAAGCTTAGCAACCCCTGCCAATGGTCTATGTCAGAAATTATCCTGGGACCAACATGGCTACAGCAGCATTGCACATAATTTTGTCTGTATCAGTTTTGTATTTTGTATGCTTATCATACTGATATTGATTGTGTGTAACTCTGATGGTGCCAGGAAAGTTAATTAAAATTAAAATACCTGCGTTCCATCATCTTTGCTCATGCCTCGTAGAAGCCTGATCCTCCAATATGGTGGGAAGCCGAATAGAAGGAAAGCCAGATGGAACAAAGATCTCTGATGGCAAAAAGACAAACAGGTGCTGCTAGGAAAGAATCAGAAAGCTAGGAGATGGATAGGCTGGTTCTGTTGAACTCTTAACTGCTACTGGATCTTCTGTTGCACTTCCCTCTGCACTTCAATCCCTGCCCAAATGAAGCTGCAGCATTACTCAAATTGCAAAATGATGATACTTTTCCGCTGCCATCAAACACTATCCAGAGCTGTCCTGGGACAATGAATGGTGATGAACAAAGAGAAAAAACAGATGTTTTTCATGTAGAAGGTCTTAAAGAAACAAAGCAAAGACATACATATCAGTAGGGTTTGGGGACATAATTGTTTTTCATTGCTAAGAATAAACTGCTTTATATAATAAACTTACAGGAAACTTTAAGGCATACGCTCTAGTCATTTTTCTGGTGCATGTGAGAAAAACTCCCGAAAGTTTCTTTTTGTTAAAGAAAACAATGTGAAAAGCCAGTAAAAGTTAGTGAAAAGCTAGAATTTTGTCATATAGTTCTATGGAATGCCACCCTGAAGCTAGAATTCTTAGTATCTATATTAAGCTCCTCTGTATTTCCTTATGACATAAAAATAGCACCAGCTAGCAGGGATTTCTTAATTGCTCAATGAATGGGACTGCTTTACTCTTTAAGAATGCTGTTAATATAGAAGATACTAAATTCTATTCAGGAAAGGTGTTAGCTAAGTGACAAGATGTGCATGAACATAAAACATATAGTCTGAGTTACCTATGTAATCGTGTAGTTGATTAACCGATTAACCAATTACTGCATGTGTAACTGTGAGTTCTGATTGCCTTGGATGTGCTCTGGATGGAGTTCATCTAAGAAGGGTACCTGAATTTCCAAATTAAAGAATAGATTTCCAGCTGGACATCACACAGAATTAGCTGACTACGGATATGATCCAGTGGAAATAATCCGGTTAGTTGTAACTGTCACGTGTCAAATTACCCAAAACTTGCCTCTTTGTGAGACAGTCATTCACAGAAACAGACAAACCATATAACCAACATAGCTTTGGGAAGCCATTTGAAAAACAAACTGTTCTTCATTTCTACTAGTAGTTAAAAGAGGATCTGGAGTGACAAACGCAATAGCTATCCATTACCTACAGTTGTCAAGGTAACAACAACCTCAAGTCAGGAGAGAGTTTTGTTTGTTTGTTTAACAATTCATTTCTTTCTCTACCATTCATAGGGCTACACTTACACATCCTTCTCAGATTCTCCTTCCAAGACAATCACAACTTTCATTTCATTCTGTGAAAATACATTTCCTCCCTGAACATGGAGATACGTTTACAGATCTTCCTGTTTATCTTCCCACAACCTTTGGCAATTTCTTCTGTGGCTGGGTGTCCGATTCAGAGAAAGTGCAATCCAAACCAGTGATGGCTTGTGTCACCGCCTGTGATGTTACCTTAAGTGCCCCACAATGCATTGCTGCTGTAGTTTCAAACTTGGCCACTCACAGCCAGTCTACAAGCATGCAAGTTTCACCCTCAGTGTCTGTGTGCTAGACTTCCCTTGTTCAGCAGCTTTGACTCCAGCAGCCTCTTTATAACCCCACAGCTTCCACCAGCCTTTGTTACAGCAAGTAAGCTGACCCCAAACAGTAGTGTGTCTAGACTACAGGGTTTTGTCGACAAAAGTGGACTTTTGTCGACAAAACTATACCTGTATCTACACTACCGCCGAGTTCTGTCGACAGTAAGTTGACAGAACACGGCAGTTTTGTCGACGGCAGTAAACCTAATTCTACAAGGAATAACACCTTTTTTCGACAGAGTTATGTCGAAATGCTATTGCATCCACACTGTGCTTTTTCAAAAGAGAGCGTCTAGCCTCTCTGTTGAAAAAGCAGCTTGATTTGTTGACAGAACTGGCTGTAGTCTAGATGCTCTTTTTCGACAGATACTGTCAACAAAGCCTCTGTTGAAAAAAGCCTGTAGTCTAGACGTACCCCAAGTGTTAAGAGTGTCCAGTCCTCTCCCGGAGAGTTCAGAAAAATAATATGGTTTGTGCCTTTAAAGATACAAAACTACATCATGATTT
Source organism: Pelodiscus sinensis (assembly GCF_052426305.1). Lineage (NCBI taxonomy): Eukaryota > Metazoa > Chordata > Testudines > Trionychidae > Pelodiscus > Pelodiscus sinensis. Next base: position 52,415,026 of record NC_143055.1, on the reverse strand, counting down.
ATTAACTTAACAGGGGTGAAAACACCCTTCCCTTGAAACACAGCACTGAGTTAACTTTCTTTCGTCACAAACTATTAACAGAATATACATAGGAGTATACATAGGAGCATACAAAGTATACATACGTGAGTTCAAACAAAAGGAATGAAGATACAAAGAGTTACACAAGTAAAACAAAACATGTTTCTGTAATTCTAAATTTTAATCTAGCAAGATACAGGCTTTATTCACAACAGTTTTCTAAACAGTCATTCTTCCCAGCCAGGGCTGACTTTTCCTCATTTAGACCCTTCCACAAAAGTACCAGGAACTGGCTTCCTTTGTCTTCTTTGCCAACCCATTCTGGGCAAAGAGCCAAGATATCAGTGATCCAGTGCAAACAACTGGGGCAAAGTTGTCAAGGGGAAAAAAAAAAAGGACTGACCCTTTAAAAAGAGACCCCGGTCTTCTTTGGTCAAGAAAAAAAAAGTCTGCCCCCTTAAGAGAATGCGTTTAGAAGTTTTTTGGCCACATCAGGCTCCCGCCAGCTGACACTACCTTTAATACTCCATCTTTAATGGCTGCGCCAGACGGCTCCCCGGCCCCGGTGAGCACAGGGAGCTGGGAGGAGAGAGCTGTTTTCGGGGGCACCTTTACAAGCCACGGGGGGGTGGCTTCACAAGCCACACCCGGGGGCGGGGGGGAAGAGCTGCATGTGGCTCGCAAGCCATGTGTTGGCCATGGCTGTCATAGGGGAAAGGTGTTTACTTAAGCTGGTTTCTCACCTGTATTCAATTCCAGAGACTTCGACCCCACCCCACCCTTCATATTTCTCAGATTGCAAGAGCTCTGCCTTCTTGTGTCTGACTAGTGACTGATGCCAAGGATGGCTTCTGTCTTTCCTTATCTCCCATAGTTCAATGACCTTGTTTCAGGAAGCCCTCCTGTGTGCTCAGGCTGCTTTGTCTATCAGGAACCTGACCTCATGCTTTTTCCCCTTCCTCTCAGTTGTCCATCCTCCTGTATATAAATGGAGCTTCCATTGTTTTGATTCTGTCATGAGAAACTTACACAGCAGTCAGGTAAATAGCTGTATCCCTCCACTATGGGCAGGAACTGTTTCTTCATTCAGCCACACACTTTAAAACATAATATAAATGAGTATTCATCATTCCTCCTACACTGTTAAAACATACACTTCACAATTATATTATTCACCTGTGTGTCACTGTAGCAGTAGGCATCCTTCAGTCTCAAGAGACCATGAGTATCCACCCATGAGAGATAAAGAATTGTATGTAGCATAGTTGTAGCCATATTGGTCCCAGGATATTAGAGAGACAAGGTGGATGAGGTAATATCTTTTATTGGACCAACTTCTATTGGTGAGAGAGGCACAGAGCTCTTCTTCAGTTCTGGGAAAGGTAATCTGTGTGCCACAAGATGGAACAGATTGTTTAACTTAAGTTGTTAACACATATTCAAAGGAACCATTCACGTAGAGTGGTCCACCATTAGCATTTAGAAAAGACCTCACTGTATACATTTTTTTATAATGAAGTAGTATTGTGTACAATCAAGCTTGGTCTATACCAAGCATTTATTATTGTTGTTACATCTCTCAGGGGGTCTGAATAATCCACAGACCTGAGCAACATAGCTATACCAACCTAATCCCCAATGTAGTCAGCACTAGGTCAATGGAAGAATTCTTCCTTTGATGTAGCTACTGCCTTTCAGTGAGGCAGTGGTCCTGAGCTGATGGGAGAAATTGTCCCATCAGCATAGGTAGTGTGTACGCTAAAGCACTACAGCAGTGCAGCTGCCACCATAGAGCTTTAAGAGTAGACATTCCCTTAGTTCAGGGTTTCCCAAACTTTTTCAGCCACAGATCCCGTACAGGGTATTGAAAATTTGGTCAAGTCTTGAAAATATCATGATTTTTAATTCAATAGGTATCCAAATAAATACACAAAGTTTGGGGATTCTATTTGTATTTCTTGTATATTTCTTATGTATTTTTTTCAAGAACAGTATCAGAAAATTAGTACAAAAATAGGGTCATACAACCGTCATTAACATTTTCTCGCAGTGGAGCACACTTGGAGAAACACTGCAGTTGATTCAGTTGCTTAACACTTCAGGTTGAACTCACTATCTTCAGTGTAATCTTTGAAATTGATTTGTGGAAAAGTAGGGTTACCAGGTAGCTTCAGAAAAAATACAGGACACACTTGATGGGGAAGGGACCAGCTGGGACGGGAGTGGGGCTGGCCGGGAGAAGGGGGGGACAGGAAGCAGGGCTGGCGGGAGGGGGGGCTCAGGGGCAGTAGAGCTGGCCGGGGAAGATTGGGAGGACGGCTGGCGGGAAGCAGGGCTGGTTGGGGGCAGTGGGACCGGCCGGGGGAGATTGGAGTAGGGTGTTGGGGGGTGCGGTGCTGGCCGGGGGAGATCAGGAGGAGGAGAACCGGCCGGCAGGAAGCAGAGTTGGCCGTAAGTGGGTCGAGAGGAACAGGGCTGGCCGGGGGAAGGAGTGGGGTGGCGAGAGGATCAACCAGCAGGTAGCAGGACTGACCTGGGCACTTGCAGATCCCAGGGCGCTGACTGTCCCACGCACGGTCCCGGTGAAACAAGAGGAGTCTGGCTACAGCTCCACAACGCACTTGAACAGTGCTCAGGAGCACGGACAGGGCTTCTCCTCCTCCCCAAGGCATCACTCCTATGTCAGATGCAACCAGAGGTCCCCGCGCCGATCGCGCCCCGCCTCCCAGCTATTCCTCCTGCCCCCACCAGGCTTCCATCAGGGGCCCGGCTGGAAAACCAGAAAATATTGGACATTGCACGTGTCCCGTATTTTCTGAATTTTTTTACCAGACAGAGAGCCCAAAAAACAGACTGTCCGGTTGAATACTGGATACCTGACAACCCTATTAAAAAGTAAAACCCAGACTGAGCTTCTTTCTCCTGCTGAATGCAGATGCCTTGCTTTCTTCTCCCTCACTTGTTAACATGAGATTTGTCTCCACTGCTTGTAACACCTTGGGTCTTTTTATTGTTTATATGTAAACTGAGATAAACACACATTCCTTTGTTTACGATAGCTCTATTTAACAACTCCTCCAACATACTTGGTTTGAACACTGTTTGGTTATAATTCCAGCATATATTGGTAACCTCTAATACCTCTTACATACATACATAACACAGGAATATTAATGACCAGTGAATTATTAGTTTTCAAATGATACCTCATAAGGTATGTTTTGTACAAACATTAATTACAATAGTAATGTAGGGTGTGGATATAGGGTGCTTAGTGTCATACAAGGGCGCTGTACTTTTTTCTCGAGAAGATTGGTTTTGCCTGCCAGAGGATCACTGGAACCGAGAAATTAGGTTTGCACCTGCCTCCTGGTTTGCATATTGATGTAAGGCACAACCCTAAACACAGAGCAGAGATTTACAGAGAAAATTCAACAAGAAACATTACATTCATTTATGTATGAAAATTAAAAGGCCACCTTTGGAGGCTATATATTCATATAATTGAAAATCATTTATCAGACTTACTGGCGTCTGCTATAAACTTCCCTGATAAAAGCTGACAAAGTAGGCAGCCTAAAGGGACATTAGTGTTTTTGTTATGAGAAGCCATCTGAATCTGGAAAAAAAATACACTTTTTTTTTCTTTTCGTGCTTTCCTTTTTCTCTTAAAAGCATGTCATACTTTTTCTTGCTCTGTAGGTTTCTGCTTTAAAGAAATGCTAATGATAACAACAATTCATCACAATACCCCTATTGTGTTATGTTGCATCAAAGGCGCTCATCTAGCCATCCAGTATCACATGGTATTGCCAGAATAAAGCAATACAACTTCTGTTCAGACACAGGTAGGCTGGGGCAAAAATATTCACTTCTATGAATAACAACTGGGTCAATCACGTGTTGCAGGAAGACAGCTGGTACTCCACATGTGTAATACAGCAGTGGGGGGGAAATCTAACCATAATCATCATCATTTTGGCATGTATGGCATTTTTTATTTTCAAAGTATGTTCAACAATTATTCTTTGCAATAGCAAGTCAATGGGACCTCCCAAATTCACGGTTCATTTGGGTCAGTTTTATGGTCATAGCTGTAATAATCAAATTTGTGGTTTTTAAAATACTATTTAAATCTGAAATTTCAGTGTTGTGATTGTAACTGACACAAAAAGGACTTATGGAGAGGGCCACAACATTATGGGGGGAGGGAAGGGTTTGCAGTACTGGAAGCTTTAGTTCTTTGTTTCTGCTGGGGAGCAGTGGCTAATGGCTAGCTGCCAAGCTCTGAAGGCAGATCCACCAGCAGCAGGAGCATGGTATGGTACTGCCACCATTATTTCTGAACTGCAAACTGCCTTCAAGAGCTACCACTATCCAACTGCCCAGTTCTGAATAATCTTTTGACCCCCTCTTCAACTGCCATTTGGATCAGAACCCCCAGTTTGAGAAACACTAGTCTCACCTGTGAAATCTAAATAGTATATAGGGCAAGAGCACACAAAAGGCCAGATTTTGTGATTCACAATGCATTGTTTATGGCCATGAATTTGGTAGGGCCCTATTAAAAAGTCAGGAGATGTTGGCTAATCCTGTGATCATGCCATTACCTCTATTTCTATATATGCCTAAAATTACAAATGATTACAAAGTGCATTCATCAAGCAGCTACAGTTTGCCTCAGACCAATGACAATGCAGTGAGTTTCTAGTCTTAACTCAGCACTGGAAAATATTGTTTATAATCCTCTGTAAATGAACAAAATGCAGGTTGGCGCTGTCACTGCGGATACTTAAATTATGAAATATTTCTCTGAAAGTCCTTTCTATTTCTCTGTTAATGAAAACGGAAGCTGAGACCACTGTAATAAAATATTTTAAAAGCTAATTTTTCAGATAAGCTCCAAAAGAATTGACAGAATTTGTCTTTCTTGTTAGACATGTCATGTGACCAACATATTGCTCTGAAATTATTTAATAAGTAGCAGCATCCCTAATCATGGATACAATTAATTAAATTGCCTCTGTGATTAATCATATTAATCTGATGGCTGAAACCTTGATTCAAAAGGTTTGCTATGTATTCCTTAAGACATTAACCCTCTTTTTTAAAAAAATCAGTAGTGAGTATATCTTAGTGACTTACTGTCAGCTAGTGAATTTTGTGTCAGATTTAACATAAATTGGGGATGTAATAAAACACAAATGCTTTTAATGAACAGAGTCACTTCCATGAACAAAGTGGTGAAATGTTCCCCCTTTTCCACCAGATCAAATTCAGGCTTAAAAGAACAACTAATGAGGAAGTCTAAGAGGTCAGTTAACTCTCTGATTGGACAGCAGGACACATATAGCAAAGTAATAGAGAGGTAGCTGTGTTAGTCTGGTCTTGCTGAAACAAAATACAGGACTATACAGCACTTTAAAGACTAACAAAATGGTTTATTATGTGATGAGCTTTCATGGGCCAGACCTACTTCCTCAGATCAAATTGTGGAAGAAAATTGGCATGACCATATGGCCATATGACCTTTATACCAAAGGGATAAAATATGATTTGTCTATTTTATATGTGTTCACTTTTTTTGATTGTATCCCTTTGGTATATATGGTCATGCCAATTTTCTTCCACATATAGCAAAGAAGTTGGTAAATCTTACAGGCCCTCCACCAATTTTTAAGGACAGAAAAGACCTAATATAATATGTGCTCTAATTTTAACTCTGTGCTAGCATAGAAATGCCTACATGTTCTAAGTTTGTCTAGTAGTTCAATTTTAAATTATCAAAAGTATTCTGAGCTTGCTGTATTATAAGCAACTCTCAATGTTCAAAGTTGTTTTCTCTGGATCATTAAGTGGAAAAATGAAGCTGAGTCCTTTTCATCATTCATACGACTCCCAATTATGACCTTGAGTGGTGCTTTAACAAGAAAAAGTATGGTATTTATGCTCCACAGCATAGATCAACATTTGGGACTAAACTATATTATGTGACACTGTGTTCCTTTCAAATTGTAAACTAGATACAGGTCTAAATTTTCATTTGAATTAACTTCATTGATTTTATTGGTGTAACTAAGCCTGGAAGCTCATCCCTAATGCATATGTAACCCAGAGGCACCAAAACCAAAGAGAAGAGAGACTGAAGTCTGCTCTGTGGCCTTAGCTGAGAGGAAAGTTGGCTTTTCGTTCATGCTATAGAGGCATATGGCTTTAGCCATTAAGGTCCCAGGTTCAGTCCCTCCTGCCAACAAACTCGTCAGGTTTACACATAGGAATATCAATTACACAGATTATTATGATTAAAAACTATTTATGTAGGATGATACATTTACATGTCCCTTCACAAACAGCTTGAGACACATTTTCTACTCTCAAGTGTATATAATCAAAGGAATGCAGACAAATTGTTTTCAAAGAGTAACAGGGCAATAATTCAGGGATGGGAAAGCTTGGAGAGATTTTTCAGGAGGAAGAGGGTGGATCCTTGGAACATGTGTGCTTTAGGAAAGGATGTGGAGGAAAAGAGAAAGGGATAAGGAATACAGGGAAGAGGAATTTTTTCCAACCACCGGAGACAGCTATAGCGGGAACAAACTCAAAGACGTTAAAAAAAGATGACGACCCTTTCTACACTGAGCAAATTCACACTAGTACACTGGTGAAGTTATATCAGTACAAATCCCTGAGAAATACATTGCTCTGGGGCTGGGTTCATACCAATGCAGTTTAATCCAGTAACATATGGAAGTAAGATGCACAAGTATAAGCCCCACTTTGTGACAACATAGCAGTATCTGGGGGGTTCTATCAGTGTAACTACATCAAAGCAGTTTCATTGCTGAGAATTTCCTTAATGGAGACACAGCTTAAGAAAACTGGGAGGTGAGTTCCACCAGGAATTGTGTAGCCAGAATAGTATTGGTATAAGAATATGATGTATGACTTACTTATAAGTTCTGTATGTTTCTATTTCACCCTGTCTCTCATGATTAGATAATGTTTTACTGTAAGGCCTTGCTTCCTGTTAGCATTACAAATTAAGCTGTACCCCTTGTCTGCATCACAAACTAAGTTGTGCAAGATTCCTTTATTTTTCTTATTCCTTTAGGGTATGTCTACACGTCAAAATTAATTTGAAATAACAGCCATTATTTCAAATTAACTTTCCTAGGGTATGTCTACACTACCACCCTAGTTCGAACTAGGGTGGTTAATGTAGGCAACCGGAGTTGCAAATGAAGCCTGGGATTTTAATTTCCCGGGCTTCATTTGCATATTGCCGGGCGCCGCCATTTTTAAATGTCCGCTAGTGCGGACTCCGGGCCCGTGGCTATACACGGCACAAACTAGATAGTTTGGATTAGGCTTCCTATTCCAAACTACCGGTACACCTCGTTCCACGAGGAGTAACGGTAGTTCGGAATAGGAAGCCTAATCCGAACAACCTAGTTCGTGCCGCATGTAGCCACGGGCACGGAGTCCGCACTAGCGGACATTTAAAAATAGCGGCGCCCAGCAATATGCAAATGAAGCCTGGGAAATTCAAATCCCGGGCTTCATTTGCTACTCCGGTTGCCTACATTAACCACCCTAGTTCGAACTAGGGTGGTAGTGTAGACATACCCCTAGTGTCTACACAGGCAAACCGCTATTTCAAAATAAAATCGAAATAGCAGGGCATTTATTTCGAATTTGGTAAACCTCATTCTATGAGGAATAATGCCAAATTATAAATAGCTAATTCGAAATAAGCACTGTGTAGATGCTTATTTCAAAATAGGGGGCCTCCAGCCCTTCCCAGTTTCCCCTGGTGGCCAGTCTGGGCCAAACCAGGAAAACTCCTCTCCTGTCCCCGAACCCCGGATCCCTTAAAGGGGTAGACCCTGGCCATAGTGCATGTGCCAGCTATAGGCCTGCCAGTGCCAGCCAGCTGTCTCCCGCCCAGTCCCCCAGCTCCCAGGAGCCAGCCAGGGGCTGGAGACAGCAGGCGCCCTCCTGGGCTAGTGCGGAGATCATGGACCTCATTAAGGTTTGGGGGGAGGCCTCCAATGTCTATGACCTCCACTCTAGATGGAGGAACGCCACCGTGTATGGCCGCATAGCTGCCACCATGGTCACCAAAGGTCACATGCGCACCCAGGAGCAGGTGCACATGAAGATTAAGGAGCTGCGGCAGGCATACGCCAGGGCCACTCAGGGCAGTGCCTCAACAGGGGCAGACACCTGCCCCTATTTTGACACCCCGTATCACATCCTGGGGGGCGGGACAGTCCGTGCCACCCTGGGGGCATCGATCTGGGAGCAGAGGACCCTGACCAGGGCACGGAGGAGGAGCCGCAGGAGCCGCCACAGAGGGTGCCACACCGCCAGGACCCCCGAGCTGTCCCAGCAGCAGAGTCATCAGGGTCATCCGGAGAGACCACACTGGGCGAGGTCCATCACTGTCCCCTTCCTGGGGGGGGAGGGGATGAGGAGGGAGACCAGGGACCGTGCGAGTGGGCCTTGCTTACCACAGATCACGCAGCAACCTAAGCACATGCAAACGCATGTGGTGCTACCCCTGGGCAGGTGGCTTCAGCTGCCTGCCATACAGGGGCTGTGGCCCAATAGCCACCCACGTGTGTGAAGAGATATGACATGCTCCTGATCCCGGGGCAGGACACAGCAGGATGCCATCCCTTCACAAGCCCCCTCTACACAGAGGCAGGGGACATCTCCCCCCGCCACCTCAGCCACACTATACATACCACAGGGGCACGGGTGCAGTCTCGGGGCAGCTCCCACTCCTGGGGATAGCCAGACATTCCGATCATGGCCTCTGTGCAAGCACATTGGCTCTGACAGTGCAGGGCACGGTCATTCTCACCTCGCAGAGGGTGGCTGGGCTTCACCCACTGTGTCCCCGGGGAGAACTGACCACTTCTCTTCTTTCTCCACAGCTGCACCAGCTGCGCGTTCAGGTCGCACCACCTCGCCCGGGACATCCACCCACACCTGAGGGCTCAGCAGGTCCACCCGAACCCTGCAGGGGTACCAACAGCAGTATGTGGGGGCCCTGCAAGCCCTGCACCGTACCGTGGAGCACTGAGTGCAAGAAGATCGGGAGTTCTGGTGGGAGCTGCTTGTCCAGGGTCGTGCCATCTGTAAATACCTGCAGACCCTGGTGCAGAGTGTGCTGCCTCATGCCGCTCCAGCCCCTTGCTGCCTCCCCAGCTACTGCTCCTCCTCCTACTCCTTCTCCCCCTCCTGCCTCTCCCTCCTCAACCTCCATCTCCACCTCAACTTCTACAGCCTCCTCCCCATCCCCCAGAGATGCTGAGGCCTCCACCCCCGCTGTGTTGGGAGACAGTTGGCCTGGCGAGACCCCCACCCCTGAGACCTGAGCTTCCCCTCCCCCTTCTTCCCGTTTCTTCCCCCTTCCAGCTCCCTCCTTCCAGTTTTCCCCCTCCCTTCTCCCACCCTCTCTCTTCCCCTCTCCCACCTCCTTTCCCCAGTCTCCCCATAGTTTCATCCCCCCCCCCAGTTTTGTTAAAGAGAGTTTATATTTTTGAAAATACGTGTATTTTATTTGACATCAGGAAGGAGGGGTACGTGGAAGGACATGAGGGAAGAATGAGGCACAAGCCCCCAGTGGGGCAGACCAGGGTGGCTCTGAGTGCTCCTCAGGGTGGACACTCTCCCACAGCACCTCCTGGATACTGACAGCCCCCCGATGGACCTCCCAGATGGCAGCCTGCAGAAAGTGCAGCCAGGCTGATAGCAACGCATCCATGAGATGCACTGGAGTGCCATGGGGCAGCTTTGGCTCCATGTTGCAGAGTGCTATGGTGTCCTGAGTGAGGGCAACCAGAGCACTCCAAGACACAAATGCTTTGCTGTCCCTCATCGAGACAGGCAAGCAAGCAGGGACACCTGAGAACCAGCTGCCTGGGGCAGGAAGGAGGGATATCCCTTTAAGCACAGGCCTCAGATAGCCTCAGGCAACAGCCACACACAGACACTCTGGACCTGGTTCCAGCTTAAATCTGAATCAGTGTCCACTCAGTGTGGATACAGTATTTCGAAATAGAAAAAGGCTATTTTAAAATGCATTTTGTGTGTAGACGCGTTATTTTGAAATAACTTATTTCGAATTAACTATTTTGAAATAAGATATTTCGAATTAACGTTGTAGTGTAGACATACCCTTAGTGACTATTAATCTTGTCTGAAATACTGCAAAATTGTTTGCTGTGATTGCAAGATGTATGTAAGTGTGAAAGCCATCACAAATGCCCAAGTGGTCTATTTTTAGAGAGATTTTAAGCTTGTTAACTTTAAATTGGAGTGGTAAAGAAATAATTCCTATTTATCAATCATTAAGAACACCAAAGTTAGCTGGCTGTTCTGCCCCTGCCAGTATAGAGGCAGGTAGTTTATCGTCATCTCAATTAACAGTGTATTTTGCCACTATGGCAACAGAGTAATATTGAAAAGATAAAGGAACATTGCTGTGATTTGACACACCACGGGTTATTTCATTCTAAAATATGAATTCCCTCAAGGATTTATGTTTATATTATTTACAGTTCACTGGTCAGAGAAAGGATAAATAAAAGTGACAGCAAACACCCACATACTCTGACAAAGTTATTATCAAATGCATTATCAAGAGGATCCAGCACGGTACACTGAGAACTTGCTGATATTTACTTGCAGCCCACAAGTATGAATACACAAAAGAGCAAATCGCAGCTTAATAGCATCTGACTGTTACTGTTTTTTACTTTTTCATAACAGTAAGTCTTTAAAGGCCTCAGAGGGGTAGCCATTTTAGTCTGTAACTCTAAAAACTACGAGCAGTTCTGTGGCACCTCAGAACATGTCTACACAGCAGAGCTAAAGCCAGAATAAGCTATGCAATTTGAGCTATGTTAATTGCGTAGCTTAAGTCGAAATAGCTTAATTTGGCTTTTGACAGTCTACACAGCAGGAAGTCCAAGAAAAAACACTCTTCCTCCAACTTCTCTTACTCCTCGTAAAATGAGGGTTACAGGAATCAGAGGAAGAAGTCCTCCAGCTCGACATTATTTTGACATTATTTTGAAATAACTGCTTGGAGTGTAGACACACACTATGTTATTTCCATAATAACATCAGTTATTCCAAAATAACACTGCTGTGTAGATGTAACTACATAGAGACCCTTAGGGTATGTCTACACTACCACCCTAGTTCGAACTTGGGCTTCCTATTCCAAACTACCGTTACTCCTCGTGAAACGAGGTGAAATGAGGAGTAACGGTAGTTCGGAGTACGAAGCCTAGTCCGAACTACCTAGTCCGTGCCATGTGTAGCCGCACGGCACGGAGTCCGCACTAGCGGACATTTAAAAATGGCGGCGCCCGGCAAGATGCAATGAAGCCCGGGAAATTCAAATCCCGGGCTTCATTTGTAACTCCGGTTGCCTACATTACCACCCTAGTTCAAACTAGGGTGGTAGTGTAGACATACCCTTAGAGACTAACAAATATATCATGAGCTTTCATGAGTAAAACCCACTTCATCAAATGACACTTAAAGGGACACTTTCAGCATTAAGATGACATTTATTTTAAAATTCCCTTGGCTGTATTACTAACAATATTCTAGGTATTGTTCAGTTTTTTTAATAATTACTAGGGCTGTCAATTGACATCCATTAATGCCTGTGATTAACGCAGTCCAGGATTAACGTGTTAAGTTTTTTAACATGTTAATCGCAGGCATTAATGCTGTACTGCCCCTTTGAAGTGCCGTGGCAGTGCTTCAAAGGGGCAGTGTGACACGGAGCCCAGGATCAGCTAGGGACTCCCCTGCTGACCCCAGGCTCCACTGCCCCTTTGAAATGCACAGAGGCAACATTTCAAAGAGGCAGCTGCCACACAGCTGAGCGGGGATCAGCTGTGAGGCAGCTGCCCCTTAGAAACGCCATCTCCACGTGTTTCAAAGGGGCAGTGGAGTCGAAGGTCAACTGGGGACCCCTCAAATGATCCTGGGCTCTGCGTGGCATTTCCCCAGAACCCGGGATCAGCTGGGAGTCCCAGACTGCAAAAGTAGGACACAGAAAGACTCTCAGTCAAGCTCACTTATATTTAAATTTAATCTTCACATGAAGATTTACAAATGATCCTGTGGCACCAAATCATGAGCTTTCATGGGCAAAGCCCACTTCATAGATGAATTGGAGACTTACAGTTTATTTTATGTTTTTACATCAGAAGCATATCAAGCTGTAATACTGCCTCTTACTGACTGTATTTTTGGAAACAGCTTATCACAGGGAAGCTTGGTCACTCTAGCCAACACCTGACCAGTTCATGTGGGCTCATAGTAGTAAACACATACCAAGTAGATACCCTTTCACCACGTGTGAAAATCTCTTTCCTGCGGAAGTATAACAGTGTCTTGCAGGCCTCTAGCAAGAGAAGGCTCTCAGCAGGGCTCACTCTCTGACATACCTGTTCCTCCTGATTATATCTTCCCAACTGCTGAGCCATTTGCTCTATTAGCCAAGCAGTCAGCACTCAAGTGTCAGACAGACCCTGTGTCTCAGCACTGCAACTCCTGGTGCAGGGGAAAGACACAGGACTCTCTCCTGGGTGGAAGGGGGAAGGGAAGCGAGCTGCATGGGGGGGGTGCTAAAATTTCAGGTGGGTTATGCTGGGGCATGGGGCTACAGCTACATGGGAGATGGTGTGCTACTGGGGAAACTCCCTTGTCTCATTAAAGCAATGAATAGAGGGAGCTTAATCCAAGTACATCTTCCCTTTTCCCATTGAGATTGTAGTGAGGAGGAGTTGGTATTAATTACCAACTGTTTGGTGACATAATTACAAGATCTGAAATATGCCAGGAAAAATATGATGGGGGTGGTAGTGAAAGAATAATGTAGCACCCTGCTATTTTCCACTGTTAGACTTATAGAGCAAACACAAAACAGTGAATCCTCTGAAGTTCTAGACCAAAATATTTTTCACCTAGTATCAGGAGGGAAAGATAAAGAGCTTGATTGTAGCCAAGATGAGTTTAACAGGTGGCCATCTGCCTGGAGATGTTAGGAAAGCCTGGGCTAAAATGTAGTTTGTTTGGAAGGAGACAGATCCAGAGCAAAGAAGTAAGGAGGGCTGAGAGAGTCTGCATTAGCAGATCTTGATGGAGGATCTGACTTCCTTTGTGTGTCTCTGTGTTGGAGTGTTTTTATTGTAAGGCATTTAGGCTGCTTTTGTAGATAAGAATTCAGTCTTTAGTGGAGCAAAAGGTCTAGCTCATGACATTTGTTTGATTACATTTCAAACGTAGTTTATATAGGTGCTAGTGACTTTAAGGTAAGAAAGAAATGGATTGCTTTAACAGATTTTTGTTGTTGTTGTTTTGAGATTTGTAGCTATCTGGGGCATGTTTTTTATGCCTTTACTTTTCTTTCATGGATTGATAACTAGTTAAAAGACAGGAAACAAAGAGTAGGAATAAATGGTACATTTTCAGAGTGGAGAGAGGTAACTAGTGGGATCCCACAAGGGTCTGTCCTGGAACCAATCCTATTCAATTTATTTATAAATGATCTAGAGAAAGGGGTACAACAATGAGGTGGAAAAATTTGCAGAAGATACCAAACTGCTTAAGATAGTTAAGACCAAAGCAGACTGTAAAGAGCTTAAAAAGATCTCACCAAACTAAGTGATTGAGCAACAAAATGGCAAATGAAATTTAATGTTGATAAATGTAAAGTCATACTCATTGGAAAAAATAATCCCAGCTATACATACAATATGCTGGGGATTAATTTAGCTACAACTACTCAAGAGAGAGATCTTGGAGTCACTGTGGATAGTTCTCTGAAAACATTCACTCACTGTTGCAGCAGCAGTCAGAAAAGCAAATAGAATGTTAGAAATCATTTAAAAAGGGATAAAAAATAAGACAGAAAATATCTTATTGCCTTTGTATAAAACCATGATATGCCCACATCTTGAATACTGCATACAGATGTGGTTGCTTCCTCTCAAAAAAGATATATTGGCATTGGAAAAGGTTCAGAAAACGGCAACAAAGAGTGTTAGGGGATTGGAATGAGTCCCATATGAGGAGAGATTAAAAAGATCGAAAAAAGCTTTTCCCCTTACAAAAAAGGAGACTAAGGGGGACTATGATAGAGGATGTATAAAATCATTACTGGGGTGGAAAAAGTTAATAAGAAAAAGTTACTTATTCCCACAATATAAGAAATAGGGGTCACCAAATGAAATTAAGAGCCAGCAGGCTTAAAACAAACAAAAGAAAGTTTTCGTCACTCAATGCAGTCAATGTCTGGAACTCCATGCTAAGGATGTGGTAAAGGGTAGGACTTTAACAGGGTTAAAAAAGAGCTAGGTAGTTTCATGCAGGTTAGGTCCATCAATGGCTATTAGCCAGGATGGGTAGAAATGATGTCCCTAGCCTCTGTTTCTCTGGAGGTGGGTGATAGGGGAGGGATCACATGAGGATTACCTGTTGTGTTCCCTCCCTCTGGGGCATCTGGTATTGGCCTCTGTTGGCAGACAGGATACTGGGCTAGATGGACCATTGGTAAGACCCAGTATGGGGGTTCTTATGTTCTTACCTAGGCTATGTCTAGACTACAGGGTTTTTTTCGAAAAAACTTCACCTGCATCTAGACTGCCACCGCGTTCTTTCGAAATTAAATCGAAAGAATGCATCTGGTTTTTTGACAGCGATAAATCTCCTTTTATGAGGAAGAATGCCTTTTTTTGAAAGAGCTCTTTTGAAAAAAACATTCTTGACTGCAAAAAGGGCTTTTTTGAAAGAGAGCATCCAGATTTCCTGGGTGCTCTCTTTCGAAAAAGCAGATAACTTTTTCGAAAAACTTGTGGCTGTCTAGAAGAAGCATGTAGTCTAGATGTACCTTTAATAGCAATGTCTTTGATTTATTTATATAGTTTTTTTCTGTATGCCCCATTTTGGTGTGTTTACTAGCCTAAGTTGTTAAAAAGGATGATCACACATGTATTTCAAGGGTAGTGTTAATTTTCTTTTCATTTGATGTTTAAATGAACATCTTAAGCATTGCTCCTTGTTAATTATCCCTTGTTTTAATATTTTTTCTTCTTCCATATCTATACATGTTTAAAATATATATTTATATCTAGGTTATTTGTTTGTACTTGTGGTACACATCCACACACAACCTCAATATTGGTCTTGCACATAAGATATTTCAAACCCCTACCCCACAAAGAAAGAAAATTCAACCCACCCAAGGATGGAAAATGTTAGCAGAAACACTGTTCTGCTATATTTAATTGAATTAATCAGGTGGGTCACTGAACATAAGATCTGGAGCAAAGAAGACCAAAATCCTATAACCTACTAACTGACAAATCGGAGGAATTGTCCCAGACTGAGTTGTCATAAGAGGACATTTTGGAACAGTAACAACTCATCAGGACCAGATGGCATTCATCCAAGAGTTCTAAAAGAACTCAAATGTGAAATTGCAGAACTACTAACTATGGCTTGTAACTTATCCTTTAAATCAACTTCTGTATCAAATTACTGTAAGATAGCTAATGTGATCTTTAAAAAGGGATACAGAGGTGATCCTGGCAATTGCAGACCAGTAAGTCTAATGTCAGTACCAGGCAAATTAGTAGAAACTATAGTAAAAAACAGAATTGTCAACCACCTAGATGAGCATAATTTGTTGGGGAAAAGTCAGCATAGTTTCTGTAAAAGGGATTCATGCCTCACTAATCTACTAGAATTCTTTGAGGGGGCCAACAAGCATTTGGACAAGGGGAATCCAGTGGATATTGTGTACTTAGATTTCCAGAAAGCCTTTGACAAGATCACCAAAAGCTTTAAAGTAAGGTAAGCTGTCATGGGATAAGAGGGAAGGTCCCCTCATCTACTGATAACTGGTTAAAAATTAGGAAACAGGGGGTAGGATAAAAGGTCAGTTTTCAGAATGGATACAAGTAACTATTGTGTTCCACAGAGTCCGTACTAGGACCAGTCCTATTCAACATATTCATAAATATTCATAAATGATCTGGTGAAAGGAGTAAACAGTTGGGTGGCAAAATTTGCAGATAATACTAAACTGCTCAAGATAGTAAAATTCAAAGCAGACTGTGAAGAGCTTCAAGAGGACCTCACAAAACTAAGTGACCTAGAAGACTAAGGGGGGATATGATAGAGATCTATAATATGACTGGTATGGAGAAAGTATATAAGGAAAAGTTATTTACTTGTTCCCATAACAGAAGAACTAGGGGTCGCCAAATGAAATTAATTGGTACCAGGTTTAATACAAACAAAAGGAAGTATTTCTTCATGCAGTACACAGTAGAACTCCTTGCCAGAGGATGTTTTAAAGAATAGGATTTTAACAGGGTTCAAAAAGAACTAGATAAATTAATGGAGGTTAGCTCCATCAATGGCTATTAGCCAGCGTGGATAGGAATGGTGTCCCTAGCCTCTGTCAGAAGCTGGGAATGGATGACAGGGGAGGGACCACTTGTTCAGCACAGAACAGAACAGATTACCCATTCTGTTAATTTCCTCTGGGGCACCTTGCATTGGCCACTGTTGGAAGACATGATATTGGGCTAGATGGACCTTTCGTCTGACCTAGTATGGCCGTTCTTATGTTCTTATGTACTATGACCATGATGTATTTTACAAAGAACTGAAACTTTAGAATTCTGATTTATTTCACTGTTTCTCTTTGGAAAAAAAACCATGCTTGTTGGTTTGCTAAGAAAAACCTTTTCATTAAACTGTGTGTTTTCATTAAAGCTCTTCTGCCTTTTGATTACTGCTATTCAGTTTAGTATTCAGTGCTTCTCCATTGTATAGCAAGTGCTTCAGTTGGAAATTATTTTCAGTGGTTACTGCTATGGTAACGGCTGTATATCTAATGTGATCCCATCTCCAAAACAAAACAGGAAATGCAGTGAACATAAGAATGGCCATAACTGGGTCAGACCATCTAGTCCAGTATCCTGTCTGCCAGCAGTGGCCAATACCCGATGCCTCAGAGGGAGGGAACACAACAGGTAATCCTCATGTGATCCCTCTCTTGTCATCCATTCCCAGACAATACTCTGTATCCTCATGGATTTGTATAGAGGCAATAAGATATTCTCTATCCCTTTTTTAATGATTCCTAACATTCTGTTTACCTTTTTGACTGTTTCTGCACACTGAGTGGATGTTTTCTGAGAACTATCCACAATGACTCCAAGATCTCGGTCTTGAATGGTAATGGCTAATTTAGTCCCCATAATTTTGTACATATAGTTGGGATTATAAAAACTTAAAAAACAAAAATGGTGAATGAGAAAATAACCATCTACACTAGTATTAGTGCATTTGGGCTTGCTCCTAGTCTCTTGGAAATCAATAGGACCAGCAAAAGCTATGTCTACACTATGGGGTATTTCCGGGATACCATGGGTATCCTGGAAAAACTCCGCCACATCCAGGGAACACGTCTGCTCTTTTGCTTTCTTTTCCAGAAGAGCAGATGTGCACTTTTGGAAGACCTATCTTCCTTCTCCCACAAGGAAGAAGGGCTTTTCCGAAAAAGAAGAAACTTTTCCAAAACTTGGCCCAGTATAGACGGGCCAAATTTCAGAAAAGCCTCTTCTGAAAAAAAATCGGAAAAAGGTACACAAATTACAATGCGCAATTTGCATACCTTTTTCCAATAGGTCATTGTAGTGTAGATGTAGCCTGGGAAAAGAAAAGTAGAAACAAATATTATGCACCTTTTCATCATTAAAGACCCTATAATAATCAGGAAATAAATAAGAAATTGGGAATTCAGTCCCATTGCTAATGTGTTTGTTTTATATGCACACAAGTTTAAATTTAAACACTCATCTCAAAGATCTGTTTATTTAAAAAAAACCAGAACATGCAGTCAGCGTTGTAAGCCGGTACATGGCTGCTCATTGCAATTCAACATTTTCAACATTCTACTCCTCCAGCTGAAGTCAAATTTATTTATTATACTTCCTTGGCCATTAGCTTATGACATATAAAAAAATGGATGTGCTTGAAACATTTCCAAATTCTTAACCAATTAAAACAGTTCTTTATGCTATCCTGTGAGGTTGGTTGAATAAAGTATTTGGCTATAATGTGTTAACTGAATGAAAAAACACACAGCAGTAGATTATTTTCAGATGCCCATGGATACACTTGAGTGTGTTCTTTGATTAAGACAGAGTACTGACATTTGGGTGAGAAAAATGTGATGCTTTTGTTGAGAAGATGAAAGAATGTTCATAAATCTCTATCAAGTAGATACAATTATCAAGTAGGAAACATTTATTTTTCCAACTTCATACAATACTGCCTTTGATGCTATTGTTTATATTGCAGTATAGCAGCAATAAGAAGCCCAGTGGAGGCATCTTGTGAACTAATGCAGAAATACTTATCTCACATGACATGTATTTTACAGTGCTAAGATGCTTTTATTCCCTTGTACACTAGATCACATTAGATTTTAATTTGATGTCCTTGTGCCAGTGTTTTTGCAAGTTTCACATTCACATTTAATAGGCACTTCATAGAATCATAGAATATTAGGACTGAAAGGGACCTCGAGAGTCCAGTCCCCTGCCCTCATGGCAGGACCAAATACTGTCTAGACCATCCTTGATAGACATTTATCTAACCTACTCTTAAATATCTCCTCAGATGGAGATTCCACAACCTCCCTGGGCAATTTATTCCAGTGTTTGACCACCCTGACAGTTAGGAATTTTTTCCTAATGTCCAACCTAAACGTCCCTTGCTGCAGTTTAAGCCCACTGCTTCTTGCTCTATCCTCAGAGGCCAAGATGATCAAGTTTTCTCCCTCCCCCTTATGACACCCTTTTAGATATCTGAAAATTGCTATCATGTCCCCCCTCAATCTTCTCTTTTCTAAACTAAACAAACCCAGTTCCTTCAACCTTCCCTCATAGGTCATGTTCTCTAGACCTTTAATCATTCTCATTGCTCTTCTCTGGACCCTCTCCAATTTTTCTACATCTTTCTTGAAATGCGGTGCCCAGAACTGGACACAATACTCCAAGAGTGTCTCTAGACTGGCAAGATTTTGCACAAAAGCTCCCGCTTTTGAGCAAAAACTTGCCAGCTGTCTACACTGGCCGCTTGAATTTGCCCAAGAGCACTGACTTTGTAATGTACAAAATCAGTGTTTCTTGTGCAAATACTTTCATGCTCCCGCTCGGGAAAAAGCTCTCTTGCGCAAGAATACTTGCGCGAGAGGGCCAGTGTAGACAGGGAAGAACTGTTTTGAGCAAAAAAGCCCTGATGGCTAAAATGGCGCTCAGGGCTTTCTTGCGCAAAATCACGTCTAGACTGGCCACGGATGCTTTTGCGCAAAAGCACTTTTTGCACAAAAGCATCCTTGCCAATCTAGATGCTCTTTTGCGGAAATACTTTTAACAGAAACATTTTTCCGTTAAAAGTATTTCCGCAAAATCATGCCAGTCTAGATGCAGCCCAATTGAGGCCTAACCAGCACAGAGTAGAGCGTAAGAATGACTTCTCATGTCTTGCTCACAACACACCTGTTAATACATCCCAGAATCATGTTTGCTTTCTTTGCAACAGCATCACACTGCTGACTCATATTTAACTTTTGGTCCACTATAACCCCTAGATTCCTTTCTGCCATACTCCTTCCCAGACTGTCGCTTCCCATTACGTATGTGTGAAACTGATAGTTCCTTCCTAAGTGGAGCACTTTGCATTTGTCTTTATTAAACTTCATCCTATTTATCTAAGACCATTTCTCCAATTTGTCCAGGTCATTTTGAATTATGACCCTATGCTCCAGATTAGTCGCAACCCCTTCCAGCTTGGTATCATCTGCAAACTTAACAAGCGTACTTTCTATACCAATATCTAAATCGTTGATGAAGATATTGAACAGAGACGGTCCCAAAACAGACCCCTGCGGAACCCCACTTGTATACCTTTCCAGCAGGCTTGTGAACCATTAATAACTACTCTCTGAGTACGGTTATACAGCCAATTATGCACCCACCTTATAGTAGCCCCATCTAAGTTGTAATTGCCTAGTTTATTGATAAGAATATCATGCGAGACCATATCAAATGCCTTACTAACGTCTAGGTATACCACATCCACCGCTTCTCACTTATCCACAAGACTCGTTATCCTGTCAAAGAAAGCTATCAGATTGGTTTGACATGATTTGTTCTTTACAAATCCATGCTGGCTGTTCCCTATCACCTTGCCACTTTCCAAGTGTTTACAGATGATTTCTTTAATTACTTGCTCCATTATCTTCCCTGGCACAGAAGTTAAACTAACTGGTTTGTAGTTTCCTGGGTTGTTCTTATTTCCCTTTTATAGATGGGCACTATATTTGCCCTTTTCCAGTCCTCTGGAATTTCTCCTGTCTCCCATGATTTTCCAAAGATGATAGCTAGAGGCTCAGATACTCAAGGAGCTGATAGAGGAGGTATTTTAGGATGCATTTCATCAGGCCCTGGTGACTTGCAGGCATCTAACTTTTCTAGGTGATTTTTAACTTGTTCTTTTTTTATTTTACCTTCTAAAATTACCCCCTTTCCACTAGCATTCACTATGTTAGGCATTCCTTCAGACTTCTCGGTAAAGACCGAAACAAAGAAGTCATTGAGCATCTCTGCTATTTCCAAGTTTCCTGTTACTGTTTCTCCCCCCTCACTGAGCAGTGGGCCTACCCTGTCCTTGGTCTTTCTCTTGCTTCTAATGTATTTATAAAACGTCTTCTTGTTTCCCTTTATTCCCGTAGCTAGTTTGAGCTCATTCTGTGCCTTTGCCTTTCTAAGCTTGCCCCTGCATTCCTGTGCTGTTTGCCTATATTCATCCTTTGTAATTTGTCCTACTTTCCATGTTTTATATGACTCCTTTTTTATTTTTAGACCATTCAAGATCTCGTGGTTAAGCCAAGGCGGTCTTTTGCCATATTTTCTATCTTTCCGACACCTCGGAATAGCTTGCTTTTGGGCCCTTAACAATGTCCCTTTGAAAAACTGCCAACTCTCCTCAGTTGTTTTTCCTCTCAGTCTCGATTCCCATGGGACCTTGCCTATCAGCTCTCTGAGCTTACCAAAATCCGCCTTCCTGAAATCCATTGTCTCTATTTTGCTGTTCTCCCTTCTACCTTTCCTTAGAATTGTGAACTCTATGATTTCATGATCACTTTCACTTGAAAGCATGTAAACGAGAATCTCCTGATTTATTCAGACATTGTCTATACTATAGTATGATATCTGTTTAAACCATTTTTGTCAATTGAATTGTTTAAGAGGAGATTGAAAAGCCAGTATCTAGAAGAACAACATCCAGGCTAATCAGATGAGTCACCCTGAACAGAGGCATTTAGCATCATAACTTAGTTAGTCATATTTACTTTTGTAATTACATGGGTATTCATAGGAATAATAGTCTAATAAGTCAGCATTATAACTGGCTAAAATATTCAATTTCTGATTACTTTCTTCTCCGGATGTTTCAGTAAATCAAAGAGTACCAAGATGGGCAGGGTTTGATGGATTTATTATTTCTGATAAGAAAAAGAAAACAATGCCACACTGTGGAGCTATTTCGGGATAGATAGCTATTCTGCATTTTAAGAGCAATTCTGGGCTTGCTATTCCAACATCCCTGTAAACTCATTACAAGAGAGTTAAGGGACATTACAGAATAGCGCCTTATTTTGAAATTACCTTGAAATAAGCTACGCAATTTGCTTAGCACAAATTGTGTAGCTTATTTCAAGGTAGGGTTTTGTGTAGATGCACCACAAGAGGGCAGAATATACTAGCATCTTGACCAAGTTGTCTTAAAATGTCCTTGTCCAAGGAATGGATAATGTGATGGAGTAAATTGCTGCTGAGATTTTTCTTCGTCTTCAACAATTCTTTCACATGATGAGTTAATCTAGAAGACAGAATCCTATTTTCCTAATATGAAGCCTGAGGAAAGAGATGGAACAAGAGACTGAAGTTGCAGGGTACTGGTCCCCTCCACTCTCCTGTCTGCAACATTACAGCAATAGAAATCTAAGCATTCTTATCTGAGGGAATAATCCCTCTGAGCTGCTGGCTTGCTCTAGGTTCAAGCCCCAGCATTTGCCTGCTAAGTGCTGGGAAATGACCGTGTGAATCAAGTCAATGAAACTAGGAGTGCTGTTGATTTATAGCTTCACTCAGCGCCACATGGTGGCAGAAATGCAACAGTGCAGCTTCCCACAGCCAAATCAGAAATAGTCTGCAACCATTAGCCTTAGTTTCTGTCACTTTTAATCCTTTCTTTCTTCTCATCTCATTGTGGTAGCTGATTTCATAGAACTTCAAAATGATATGCACTCTATTTATAAAAAACAAAATCCTTAACAGGCTTTGGCTTGCCTACCCACACTAAAGAGTGTACAACTCACAATTCCGATACTACATCTAAAGCCATGAATCTGTACAAGAATCCATCTGTAGAGAACCATATGCCTGCCCGCATTCCTATAGAAGTCAATGGCATTGACTGAGATCTAAAATTAACTCAGGACTGGTCTACATCTAAAAATTAGCTAGATTGATCTACGGGAAAATTTTGCACCCTGGGTTGTACCTCCCTGGTCTGGCACCCTCGAAACCATGGAATTTCCAGGACCAGAGGAGGTCAATGAAGTTGTGAGGAGGTCCGCTTTCCTCTGACCCCCAGGGGTTCGGCTTTTCCCTAGGCAGCTCCATTGCCACCCAGGACTCTGCTTTCCCCTACAGCATTGGGGAATGGGGGATCTACTTTCCACCTGAGGCTTAGCTGCCACTCAAGGATCCATTCCCCTGCAAAGACTCTGCTCTCCCCTCAGTGGCTGGGGACTCCACTGCCATCCAGAGCTCCACTCTCTCCCCAGTGGCTTCAGTGCCACCTGGGGCTCTGTGTCCCGCTGGTGGCCAGGGGCTCCTCTTTGTCCCCAGAGGCTTTGTCACCACCTGGGGGCTTTGCTAGTGCCCAGTGGCTCCACACTCCTCATAGCAGTCCTGCTGCCACCCAGACAGTTCTCAGGGTCCCCCGCTTGCTTCTCTACCTCGATGAGGGACAGCAAAGCAGTCCTGTCTTGGAGTGCCCACATTCGGCACATCACAGCACTCGGCCATCAGCCCGTCTGCACTTGCTGCAGGCTGCCATCCGGGGGCGGGAGGGGTCAGTCGAGGGGCTGTCAGGATCCAGGAGGCCCTGCAGGAGAGCTTCCACCCCGAGGAGCCCGCAGAGCCACCCCAGTTCTCCCCATCGGGGGCTCGTGCCCCATTCCTCCCTCACCTCCTTCCACTTACCCTTCCCTAGTCCCCCTTCCTGATGTAAAAAATAAAGGACACGTTTGTTCAAAAATAGAAACTCTCTTTATTTAACAAAACTGGGGGGGGGGATTAATCTCGGGGAGACTGGGAAAAGGAGGTGGGAGAAGGGAAGAGAGAGGGTGGGAGAGGGGAGTTGGAAACCTGGGAGGAGGGAGCTGGAAGGGGAAGCCAGGGGAAGAAGGAGGAGGGGAAGTATAAAACTATGGTACACCATATCTTCAGTACTGTGTACAGATGTGGTCTCCTCACCTCAAAAAAGATACTTTGGTCTTGGAAAGGGTTCAGAAAAGGGCAGCTACAATGATTAGGGGTTTGGAACTGGTCCCATATGAAGAGAGGCTAAAGAGACTGGGACTTTTCAGCTTAGAAAAGAGGAGACCGAGGGGGGATGTGCTAGAGGTCTATAAAAGCATGAGTGGTGTGGAGAGGGTGAATAAAGAAAAGTTCTTCATTAGTTCCCATAATAGAAGGACTAGAGGACACCGAATGAAATGAATGGGGAGCAGGTTTAAAACTAATAAAAGAAAGTTCTTCTTCACACAGCACATAGTCAACCTGTAGAACTCCTTGCCACAGGAGGCTGTGAAGGCTAGGACTATAACAGAGTTTAAAGAGAAGTTAGATAAATTCATGGAGGTTGTGTCCATGGAGTGCTATTAGCCAGCGGGTAGGAACGGTGTCCCTGGCCTCTGTTTGTGGAAGGCTGGAGATGGATGGCACAAGACAAATCGCTTGGTCATTGTCTTTGGTCCATCCCATCCGGGGTACCTGGTGATGGCCGCTGTCAGCAGACAGGCTACTGGGCTAGATGGACCTTTGGTCTGACCCAGTACGGTCATTCTTATGTTCTTATGTTCTAAGCTCAGGGTCAGGGGACTCACTGGACCAACTTGATTTTCATGCAAACCTGTTCTTGGGTTTACATGTGGCCTTTGGTGGCCAGGCTGGCAACTATCCTGCCCTAGATGGCCATATTCCTGTGCCTAGTGCGGAGGTCATGGACGTTGGAGGCCTCCCCCCAAACCTCGATGAGGTCCACGATCTCCGCACTAGACCAGGCGGGTGCCCGCCTCTTGCAATCCGGGCAGGCTCCTGGGAGCCGCCAGCCTGGTCCTGGGAAGAGGCGGAGGGCTGTGTGGCAGCGGGTGGCTGACTCATGCTGTGCCAGGTGCAGGGTCTGCTGGCTGGGTGCTGGCAGGCTTGCAACTAGCACAAGCACTGTATCCAGACCGTGCACTTTAAGGGCTCCGGGGCCGGGAGGGGGGGCAGAAAAGTTTCCCTGGTTTGGCCCAGAGTGGCCACCAAGGCAACCTGAGAAGGGCTAGCCTCCAACTAGTTCGAATTAAGTGGCTACTTAATTCGAACTAGGCATTAGTCCTCGTACAATGTGGTTTACCTAGTTCGAATTAAGCACTCCGCTAGTTCGAATTAAGTTCGAACTAGCAGTTTGTATGTGTAGCGCCTATGAAAGTTAATTCAAGCTAACGGTTGTTAGTTCGAATTAACTTTGTAGTGTAGACATACCCTCATTTCTGTGTGTTTGGAGAAACAGAGGAAAAGAACAGTAGTCCCAATCTTGCAATTAAAATAAAGGCATTAGGGTACATTCATATAAATCTCTGTGAGGAACTCTACCTAATGTTTATACTGTGGCATCTCCCTCTCTTCATTTGACCTCAAGTTGTGCAGCAAACATGATCACACTGCAAGTAATTAAATTTCCCAGTTCTCTCTTCCATGGAGGCACCTCTCCTCTTAGTTTAAAAAAAAACCATCTGTGCATCTTCATATTTGTCATATTGGATTAAATGAATACTTCTAACATGAATCCCAACAGGAGGTGAGTAATATCATTATGAAAGTTTACACAGACAGGAGAGCAAAAAATATGATTAGGAACAACAAAATAAGCGGCACATGTCTTCAAGTTGTTAACCAAGAACTGTTCTGGGTTTCGGGTATTTTTCAATTTCTGATTTTTGCAGGTTTGGTTATAGCTAATTTGTAAGAGTCTGGTTTTTAATCAGTGCTTAATTCAGTCATTCCTTGAATTAGACATATAAAGAGCTCTTTCTGATGCCTTGCACTCCCAGGAATGAGCTGTCAGCAACTTGGGGAGAGCCACAAAGTTCTCCACTTTCATGAAAAATTCAAAATTGCAAAAATGATCAGTTTTTGAAAATAAAAATATTTTAAAATATTTCCTTCAGTGTTAACCTAAAATCATAAACTCTTTATACTGTAGTGTACTTTTTTCCTGTGGGTCCAGCCCTGCAAAAATAAGAGATGGATGAAGTATGCGTGCAGATATTGAAGCAAGGTATAACATAGGGAAGTTACTCATCATATGCTATGCAGATTTGGGGCCAGCAGCTGGGGTATTGGTTCAGCAAAATCAGAGAAAAGAGTACTATTTACTGCAGCACTGATGCCACTCTTTACAGCAACTAGATATTTCTTAGCAATTTCCATCTCCATTGAGAAATTATACTGACAGATTTACTTACTGTAAATATAAACCGTTAATGTCAAAAGACTAGGAATTACAGAACAGTCTGGCTACAAGATAGAAATGGATGCTTAAAACAGTCCGATTTCTCTCAAATTCATTCTCATTTTATCTATATTTATTTCTTCTATTATTAAACATTCAAATGTCCTTGACTTTGGTTCAGATTCTCACTGAGATTTCTGAGACTATAGAGAAATCACCAGTTTAATTGGAATGAAAGTGGCAAAGTAACTTTGTGTATGATCCTAATTCCATTGACCACAATGACAAACCCCCCCTAGCTTAATAAAAGCAGGATCAAGATTTGCACTTTCTTACTGGTATGTTGAGAGGAGCAAGAGTTATTTGCTTTTCTGCAAAATTTATATTCATTGGGCAGTGAAATGTGACATTGCTGCTGACACTGACTAACTAGGGCAATTTCATCTCAGGAGAGGATGAAGAATCCACTCATACTTTCTTCTTGTGATGGACAAACCTCTTTATGCTCATGGAATGCTGTGCATTATCTGCAGAGACTCTGATCAAATTCAGATTGGGTCTAACCAACTACAGGTCCTCCTAGTTGACAGGCAGAAAAATAATCTGGAGATTTATTCTGATGTGACAGGATACAGTAACTCCCATTAAGTTAAACAGGATAAAGTAGTTTGACTTCAACAAGAGTTACATATTAACTGCAGGAAAAGAATCAGGATTCCAGAGTTAATTAAATCTTTGAAATTAATTACCTGTAATTCATATCCTCCCCCTGATACAGATTTGGGAATCTTGGATTTTGTGTGTGTGTGTGTGTGTGTGTGGTGTAGTCTAAAGTAATTTTAAAGCTTTCTAGTTAAATGAATACTAAAGTCCTAAGCAGTCAGTCTACTATTTAATATGTTTTAAACTGCCTGGAACCTGCCTACTTAGAGTTCGCCTCTTTTCATGTTCCACAATTTTGCAATTGTGACCAATGGAGGCTAGATAGAGGATGCAGGGGTATCTCAGTGGGAGGATGGAGTATCTTTGTCAATGTTTGTTTTGTTTTATTGCTTTGGGGTTAGGGTTATCTGTTGGAGTATCTACTGCAGTTTAAATTCTTACTAACTGACCATTTGCAAAAAAAATATTGCTAGGGAGCTTTGTTAAGAATGTTGCTGTTTCATATTAATAAATAAATTAGGTAGAATAAAACATCCCCCTGACCATCAAGTAAACTCACAAAAGTGCACACTGTATATTTTGGCACTAACAACCACAACTAATCAGCAGTTGCTGTGTGTATCAAAATTATAATTTCCATTTCAATTCCAGAAAATATCATTCACATCTAAAATATTTTAAACTGCCTTCAGTCTTATTTAATGTTAAATGTCACCACCCATCAAAGATCCCATTAATCAGAAAGACAAGGAGACCAGACTGAGACCTCAATCCTGCCAACATTTATCAGTGTGCTTATAAGCAACTTTATTTGTGTAGTTGAATAGAACTAAAAGTTACTGACCTGCTTACGTACTGGAAAGATCAGACGCTGAGCCAGCAAGTGAACAAACTGCAACATGATAAATGAACAAGACAATCACTGTTTGAATTGGTACAGCACTAGGTGGCAGCACTTACACAAAAATAAAAGAAGCAGGCTGAAAAGTTAGAATGACATTTATTTCTATTTGTTGAATAAAAAATCGTAATTAAAACATGTTAGTTACAATCATACATACTGCTTCTAATGCTATTCTTTTCTGGATTACTACAGATGTCATTGTATAATTGGCATAAATGCTTAATTTTATTTTAAATTTTGTTTATTCATTTATTTTTAAGTAAGCTAAACTTAAAATACACAGTCTTGGGAAAAATGTGTAAATGATAATGCCTTGTGTACCACTTGCAAGGTCACTTTTTCAAAATATGAGACATTTTCTGAGCAAACTATATAATCCCATGATTATTTACACACTTTTCTTGTGAATTAGCAGCACATTTTCTATTTATTCTCTTCAGAAATTCATAAGACAATGTGGTGCAGCTAGATTTTCTCAGAGGTCATGCTTCAAGGAAGTTTAAAGGTCAAAGTGCAAAGATTTAAAATAGGATTTGGATTTGAGGGAAACTTCCTTTATCCTAAAATAGCACAGGAATAACAAAGTATGCATTTGCTGCAATTTTTAAAAATTATTTCAGGTTCCTGTTGTCATACATTGCCCATGTAAATGGAAGATTATATCAGTTTTAAATATATTTGTCAGGATTTACAGCATTGGTAAGCTAAAACATCATCCTTAAAGACAGGAAATTGTAGGTTTTAGAAGGGGTTTATCGTTTTAAAAGCATTTTGTCCATAGAAATAGTTCCACACTTTTTTAAATGTATTTAATACAAATGTTTTCCTACCAAACATTTCAGTATTTTGCATGAGATCAAGTAAATCAAACCAATTATAGGCAACAGTGAATATAGCTAGTGATTTTTCTGAAAAATCCAAATTCTGAACAATCTAAATAAATAAATAGAATAGATTTTTAATTGTACTTTATTGTAAAGTGTATTTGAAACACAGGTAAGGAAATGTGTTTCTTTTAAATGTTATAATCACTTTAATCACTGGCAACTTAGGTCAGATTCAAACCAAGAGATAAAATCTCCTTTATCCTATTAGCAATCTACCAACTCATCAGGGTCTTATTGCAAATCTTTGAACTGCTATGTGTAAGTCTTGTTTCCTTTAGAAGTGTTTATAATACAGGATTTTCAAATGTATAGTATATTTTATTCCCTCCAAGCACAAAACTCAAATACTTGAATTTTAAGTACATTTGTAGATACAATTTATGGGTGACCACAAGCTTCAGACACAATTAGCATCCTTGTTGACAATCTCAGCAAGACCCAAGAACTTAGTATGAAAACTGAATTAGTCTCTTGTCCCAAGATTTAGTGTCTTGTCCCTATTGAAACATATGTATGGCAGTATGAGCGAGCTTGCATTGCCAATTAGTATATTGCCTGTTTTCACAAGCACTAAATTAAAACATTTTTTAAACTTACAGCAAGAGCAAACTCTCCAAATATTCTGGGAAACCCAGTGTGGAAGAATTGCATATGTCTGTGTACTGCAATCTTCAGTATGTTTTGTCAATGCAATTTGACTGTAAGTTGTACTATTACCCTTCCCTTTTACACGGTAGCTTCTGTTTTGGGCCAGGACATGCAGGTATTGTTAGAAGGGACCCTGACAATTGTGGCAGGGTCAGGCCAGGGAGTTGCTGCAGAGAGGGCCTATTTGAAATAATGGGAAGGTGGGCGGGCTTTACATTCTAAAAGCCCCTCCCCAACCTTATGGGAGGGACACTGAACCCATGTTCAACTGAATCTGGGGGACAAAAAATGACAACGGGTCAAGGAGTGCGGGTCACAGGTTTAAAATAAGGGAGCCGGATGGGGACACCGAGCAGAGAACCCCAGACAGCGCCCACTGCTCCTCAAAGCTGTCGATGGAGCCAGTGGACGCCGCCCAGAGGAACTCTGTCCAGATTCGTGACACGAGGGAAGAGCGGAAATAGGCCCCACAGTCGCAGAGAACCCCCTCGTCTAACTTCCTCCTCCTGCTATTATAGATGGCAGCTTTCGCAAAGGCCAGGAGGAGGTTGACGAGGAGGTCTCGCGACTTTGTGGGGCCACGGATTGGGTGTGCGTAAATAAAAAGGTGAGGGGAAAAGTGCAGCCAGAACCTCAATAAGAGGTTCTGGAGGAGCCGGAATAGGGGCTGCAACCTGGCGCATTCAAGGTAGGCGTGCGCCAGGTTCTCCCTCACGCCGCAAAAGGGCCCCCCGATGGACCCCCCGGATGGCAGCCTGCAGCGAATGAAGCCGGGCTGATGGCCGAGTGCAGGGGTGTCCCGAATGCGGGCACTCAGG
This sequence comes from Pelodiscus sinensis, assembly GCF_052426305.1. Classification (NCBI taxonomy): domain Eukaryota; kingdom Metazoa; phylum Chordata; order Testudines; family Trionychidae; genus Pelodiscus; species Pelodiscus sinensis. The sequence continues at coordinate 52,385,174 of NC_143055.1, read as the reverse complement.
GCACTCCAAGACAGGACTGCTTTGCTGTCCCTCATCAAGGTAGACAAGCGGGGAACCCTGAGAACTGTCTGTCCGGGATGGGGGCAGGGGTAGGATCTCTTTAAGCACAGAGCTCAGTTAAACTCAGGCAGCAGCCCCACACACTAAGCCCTAACCTGATGCCCTGCCAGCACTGGTTCCGGCCTGCCTTAACTTCGGTTCAGGGTCCATTCAGTGTGGACGTGATATTTCGAATTAGCAAAAGGCTAATTCAAAATAGTTTTTGTGTATAGACATTGGCCACTGTCAGCAGACAGGGTACTGGGCTGGATGGACCTTTGGTCTGACCCAGTATGGCTGCTCTTATGTTATGTTCACCAGTCTGACCAGCGAAAGCCCGAGCAAATATATCACATCAACCTGCTGAAACCCTGGCAAAACAGAGAAGTGTCATTGGTGGCTTTGAGGGCATCACCCCAAGGGGAAAGCCCATAAAGGCAAGTCAGAATATCTCCCAAGCTGGCAGAAGTAGCTGATATAATTGAGCAAAATCATGATGAGCCTAGTAGGACTATGGAGATTTTAGCACATCTTCTTGGTATGGTGCCAACGGAATAGAGCAGTCATGCTTTATCTCCAGATAAGTAGGGTATTGCTGAGAAATGATCAGCTGATTTTTCAAAAAGACTAGCAGCTGTTGATGAGCTAACCTGTTGGCAAGATGGAAACAAAGATGGCACTGTCTTTAGTTTAAATTGCTACTTCCAAAGTACTTACCCAAAGAATCAAGGTCAGATGACAGGCAGGACTCTGGCTCCTCAAAGCTCCTTCTAGCTATTTCCAGACAGATATCATCAGGGTACACAAATGTATTTGCTGAGTAGACGGCAGGTTAGCTGTATAGATATTAAAGTGCATCAGAGCAAGTACAGATCCCTGGGGAAGTCCATTGCTCATACAACAAAGGTGACTGGAACCATCTCCACAACTGATGATCACTGTTCTGTTAGAAATCATCTGCCCAATAAACTCTACAAGTGTCTTGCCTGAAATCATGGAGTATAATTTTAGAACTAGTCCATGGTGTCAAACTGTGTTGTATGCTGATAAAAAGCCAACAGGAAGAGTAGCAATCTCCTTTCCTACCTCAAAGGCACTCTCAATAAAAGAGGTCAATATAATCACTTGATCCTCAGTGCTATGGCCCGATCAGAACCCTGCTTGGTAATGAGGTAACTGTGGCTCAATTAAAGGCAATCATCATTTAAGTACCAATCCCTCCAGCAACTTAAAAGTCACACTGATCAAAGCAAGTGGGTGATAGTTCTTTAAGCCATCCACCTTCCTTCCAGCCTTAAGAAATGCCACCATGCCAAACAAGTATTATAGAATCGAAGCAGACAGTGATGTGATGTGATGCAGGAACTACACATGTATGTTGTCAATCCCAGGAGTCTCATTTGATTTTAATACAGAAATCACAGATTCCAGTTCCTCCCAAGTGACTGGCTAGAATAAGCTAGAGTGGGCTGAGGAGGTGACTGAATCTTTCTGAGAGCAGACAATACCCTCTATTAATGCTCTCTCTTTAGAATCTTGAGTTGGCTGTTGACTACAAGGTGGGCTGCTGCAGCATTTGCTGAAATATATGTAGAGCATTTAGCGAGTGGCATGTACCTCCTATATACAGTAAGTTGCAGGGCTTCTACAAGCAAGTCAGACTCATGTACCTGATGTCATGCTGACTGAGTGGCTTACAACTATGTGTGCCTACCTCAGAGCAGACCGTCAGGAAACAAGGGCAGATACCCCAAACTGATGGTATGTTCTACAATTAGATTTCACCAAGCCAGTAACAAATGTGAACTCCTGGAGTCCTATATCTGTTTTGCCATAGAGTCACAGACAGTCCTCTTAGCTTCTCCAGTCTGTATTAACACCTAGACAAACCGGACTGGACTCAGACAAACAGGATGGTTCAGGGAAACCGACCAAATGCTTAGGGCCCTCATGGGACCCAGGTGAGTAGCTCATCCTGTCATGGCCAGATACATTTCCATATGGGAAGAGGATAAGTTTCAGCAATTGATTCTGTCAGGACCCAGAGCCCATATTTATTTTGCATGGCAGGAATTTAGCAGAAGTTGGATAAGGCCAACAGCCAGTTCCTAGCAAGGCATAACAAGTTTAAGCAGGAGTCAGGCAAGGCTGGTGGTTTGAATTATATAAACACATTTTATAACCAAGAACATAAATTGTTGAAACTTCAGGAAGAACAACACAGGGATTCTAAGAAGGCAACCAGAGGCTAAATCTCATTCATTTGTGGACTGGCAAGATAACAACTGTATATTGGAAATAGGAATTCATTATGATTAACTATGAAGACAATACAATAGGGTTTTAACTAAGTTTTAAAATCAGATAAAATATATCAGTGCAATTCAAACTGGTCAGAAATGGTTTCAGGTCAGCAAAGTAGAACAAAGACCAAATATAACTCAGAGAAGAGGTGTGCATTTGGATTCTTAACCAAAGGTTAAGGTGGGAGTTGAACACTCCAGAATGCTGTTTTCCCTATACTCTCTCAATATTCCTATACTGTGGGGCTGTGTCTAGACTGGCAAGTTTTTCCGCAAAATCATCTGCTTTTGCGGAAAAACTTGCCAGCTGTCTACACTGGCCGCTTGAATTTCCGCAAAAGCACTGACGATCTCATGTAAGATTGTCAGTGCTTTTGCGGAAATACTATGCTGCTCCTATTCGGGCAAAAGTCTTTTTCCGAAAAACTTTTGCGCAAAAGGGTCAGTGTAGACAGCAGAGATTTGTTTTCCGCAAAAAAGCCCCAATCGCAAAAATGGCGATCGGGGCTTTTTTGCAGAAAAGCACATCTACATTGGCCACAGACGCTTTTCCGCAAAAAGTGCTTTTGCGGAAAAGCATCCTGCCAATCTAGATGCGCTTTTCTGAAAATGCTTTTAACGGAAAACTTTTCTGTTAAAAACATTTCCGGAAAACCATGCCAGTGTAGACATAGCCTGGGTGGCTACTTCCATTCACACGGAGCACTGGGCATACATTCATATATACATGGACATACTTGTCAATAAATTAGACTAGGGTTATAATGTGTCTTGCCTCATTACTCTTTCAAGGAAGAAATAACCCACTCCTGGAGTCAAGTTTTTTCCAGATAATTCAGAAGCTAGGAAAACATTTTTCTGGCTTTATGAAAAAGACTTTTCCTTCAGAGAGCCTTGGTAGGTGATAGAAGATGATCCAAGAGAGAAATGTGATTTTAGAGGAAATGGGTGAGGATGAAGCCAAAGGGAGGTTCACTGGCAAATCAAACTTGTTCTGCTGGACTTGGGAAATGGTTGAGAAGTTCTGAAACCTGATTATTTTGCTAAGAAATTTTGCAATACATTTCAATGCCTTATGATAAAACAGTTTCTGCAAAACAGCTGATCAGATCAGACACTAGAGACAAAATTCTGGATATAATGGGATTGAATGCTCTTTTCATTTGCATAAAACCTGAATAACTGAAGGAGAATTGGGCCCAATTATTTCCTTCTTGTTTCTAAGCAATGAGCAGAGCTATTTCTCAAATGAATTTGGTTTTATATTCTAATCTTGCTGTTATTATTAGATGTATTCAAGTCAGCAGAGCTGAAGCAATCTTGGAACTATTAGCAATAATCTTTCAAAATTCTGAGGATGGGTGAATTCCCAGAAGACTGCAGAAGGGCAAATAAAAAAGGGGAATAAAAAGGACCAGGGGAATTGGTGAGAGCCACAACTAACATGCATGTATAACCGCCACAGGTCAGATTTGAATCTGGGACTTCTAGAGCTTAGTGTAGGAACCTCTACAGCTTGAGTTATAAAGCCTCTCATTTTAGGCAGCAGAGCTCGCTTTTCTTATTTCTCACTGTCAGTGGTCTAAGTGCCACTATATGGAACAGTGAACCCCGCTAGGGCTATGTCTAAACCACAGAGGGTTTTTTTCGGAAAAACAGTAGTTTTTCCAAAAAAACTTCACTTGTATTCATACTGCAATTGTTTCGGGGGGGAAAAATCAAAAGAACAGAGGCATTTTTCCAAAAGAGTTCTTTTGGAAAAAGGCGTGTGTGGACAGGGAAGAGGGATTTCTTTCGAAAGAAGAGGAAAGAGGAAAAAGCACAGGTGCCCTGGTGGCCACTCTGTCCATAGTAATCACAGCTTAAATGCGAGATAGCGTCCAAACTGAATAGATGCTATCTTTTGAAAAACCAGATCTCTTTGGCAATGTGGATGCCCTCTTTCAGAAGAAGTTTTTTCGAAAGATCTCTTCTGGAAAAGCTTCTTGAGAAAGAAGCCTGCAGTCTGGATGTAGCCTAGGTGTGTGGGTTACACATGAAGTATGCTGCAGAAAAAATGAAGGCAGGGGATATTTTGTTTTACACTGAGAGGAAACCTCTAACAAAATATGACAAGGGATTATCTATGTTCATGCAAAGTATACAGGACCTTTAAAAAAAAATCTTCCCTTGAACATTCAGTGTAATGGACCAGATCCTCAGCTGAGGTAAATTGCCATAGCTTGATTGACTTTAGATGAGCTATGCTGAGTCACACCAGGTGATAATCTGGCTCTAAGATTTCCAGAAGGAGCAGGGGAATGGAGGCAGGAGGCTATAAGTACTTCCAAGATTTAGATTTTTGTTTACTGGAGAAAGCAGTTCTCTCTCGAGGTCTTTAAGGTGCTCTTAGACTAGTCATGGTATTTTCAAGTTTTTTCAGGTACAGACTAACTCGGCTACCTCTCTGAAGCTCTCTCAATGTGTTCTTTACCCAACTATGAACTCTCTCAAAAAGAGAAACAGATGTAATAATGACAATTAATAACTGAAAAACTTTTGGTATGAGACTAAAGACTTTATAAAAAAGCCTCATCCTTATAATAATAATTTAATTGGCATATTGCCCCATATTCTAAGCAAAGGTAGCTTTTTCAGGTTAATTTGTTGATAATACACACTTATCAGTGGCATTAGTTTAAAGAAAATGTGATGAATTAATTACTACAAAGACTTAATTGCTTTCATCTTGTAAAAGGTGAGGTTGATGTTGCTTTAATTGAATATTTTCATTATTTGGCACCACCAGGTATGATTGGGAACTATGATTAAACAAATATTGTGCAAAATCCTTCGAATATTTTTCAGAGTAAAAATTAAAGTTATTTCCAAACAAACACACAAGCTTACAAAAATAATTTTTAATCACTTTGCAATAGTTAAAATCCAGAACACTGAAATAATGAAGCTGTCAAAATATACCTGATCACACACATTATTAGTTTTTAAAGGCTATATCACCAGAGCAGAAAAGTTTAAAACAGAGTTGCCCATCACTATGTGAACCCAAACAGTTTAATTTCAGGGGTTTTTGTTGCTACGGTTGCCATAACATTATTTTGCTGGTGATGTTCAGAGGTCCTCGAGTAAAGATGTTTCCTAAACTAACCATTCAAATAGTAATTAAAATGAATTAAAATACTTTCATTTAAAAGTTATCCATCTGACTAACCTCAGGCATAAACCACAGTCTGTCAAGGCAATTTGATTGCCCCTTAGTTTAAACAATTTAACTTTTTAAACATTTTTAGTCTTTATGATTGTGAAAAATCATTGCAGCCAATGGAGCTACACATTTACAGCAAATTTAAGAGTATAGGAACCATTGTTTGAAGCTACCAGGTTAAGCAGAGATTTTTGCTCTGAGATACAAGGATTTTTATATATAGTCTCACTAGAATAACCTCTTTCCATAACTGATAAACCAGCAAATGATCAAGAAACATGACAGTTGTCCCTATGCTGAATCGATCGTAGAAATTAAAGGTTAGTTTAGTCAACAGTTCAAAGATTTAAAGCAAGAAAAATAGTTCATGTTAACTGCAGCCCTATTTTGTGGATGGAATTCAGATCTTTAACAGTTACTCTTTGCTAACTTTTAGAACTCTAGCTTCTATGCAAATATGCTTGGAAGTGAAAAAAAAAACTAGTTCAAAATCCCTGCACAAATTTGAACAGGCAAAACAAAACAGATGTATTATCTTAAGAAGCCGGGATTAGCAGGCAGGGAATGTGGCTCAGTACTCACGCAAAGCTCAAAAATACATAGGAAACCCTGGACTCACTCTGCTCTGTCTCACACCACACTGCTTGCCTGATAATGTTCCAGCAATACAGCTAATTTGGGGACAGATTTTTAATAATCTTTAAGAACCTAGAGGAAATTTCAAAGGAATCTAGGCACCTAGCTCCCAAGAATCTGTATCTAGGCATTCTTGAAAATCCTATGCGGAATCCCAACTACTTTTACAAATCTGTCCATGAATGGCCATGCTGTCATTGGTCATCTTAAATCTGTAGCTGTGCACTACTGCACTTTGCAAACTATAGATGTTTTAAATCAATGCCTGTCTAAAGCAATATTCACTTCTTTTGTGTTTTCCAGCATATAATAAGGTAGTTTCTGGGAGGAGCATGCCCCCGAAGAACAGCTGCTCCTAAACTCTACTTCTCCCCAACTGACTATGACCCTCCTCCCACCACAGTGCACAGAACAACATGTGCTTTCCCGAGGGCCACATGCCCTCTCCAAATTTCTGCCAGGGTTCACATTAAAATGTGGCCAGCAGCAGCCTTTGGGCACTGTGCAGAAGGAAAGGGATATGGATGATCGTGGTTGGTGTCCTTACAGAGACCTCATCGCTCCACTCCCACCCTCGCTCCCTTGTGGCTGGAAGCAGCTTGTGCCTTCTTGCCCACACAATGTTGAAAGGCAGCTAATACCTCCAGGCTGCTGCTGGCCACCAACATAACACAGCTACTTCCTGTATCCTGGCTACAGTATGGGCAGGAACAGGTTAAGCCCTAAGGATGAATTGTGCACCAGGGCCCAGAGAACCTGACTGCAGGGGCTTCATCCAAACCAGCCACAAAGGAGACTCAGCAGAGAAGGGTGCGTAGGGGAGAGAGCATTCATGCACACTACCTGGGGGCAACAGAAAAGGTTGCTAAGCCACTGCCCGGGCAGCTGCTATAGAACCTGCAAAGTTGGAGTGTGAACAGGCTGAAAATCACTTCCCACCCACTCCAGAACTTAGCTGAGGGGCTGATAGGCTGCCCTGTTCCAGCACTGTGTGGCGCTTTGGCACATGCAGGACTCAGCTCCTCCAGGCCAGTGCCCTGGGCCAGAGGGTCTTAGGATTTCCCAGGATGTTGGCCCAGCCAGAGGCAGTGAGGGCAGGAAGAAGCCTGCCTGCTGTTAGTGAGCTGAATGCTCAGACTTGGGGCTGGGTCTCTGCCCAACACTGGAAGTGGGACACACTTTGCCAGGAGTGATATGCAGAAGTGGGGCTAAGTGGTGAAGGGGCAAAACACGAAGAGGACAGGAAGAGGGGGAGCATGTAAGGGGCCAATGGATGGGTAGCAGAGGTGACACATAACTGGCCACTGCCTGTGGAAGACTGAGTTTTGAGAATAGGTACATCACCACAGAGCTGGAGTGACTATCGGCCTGGGGTGTGAGAGAAGACAGAGTTGCTACTCCAGATCCAGTCAGCAGAAGGCATACCCACAAAGCCCTGTTAGCCAAGAGCATTTAATAAAAATAAGTAGTATTTCATAAATATGTTGTGGAAGAAAAGACTCACAGTGGGATGCCTCCTGCTGACTAGTGTGGTGTAGCAACTCTGTCTTCTCTAGTACCCCAGGCCAATAGTCACTCCAGTTCTGTGGTGATGTACCTGATCTCAAAACTCACTCTTCCAACTAGGTCACATTTTAATTCCATACCCTCCTTGTGATAATGCAAAGCCCAACAAATAATTTTTTGCATCAGATCTCTGGCTCCTAACTCTGGGCCCACTAAGCCTTACATCATGCTCTCAGGACACTGAACTGTCCTTACCTTCCTTAGGTCAAGGGGAATCACTCTTCCTTCCCAATAGCTGGGAACTGAGAGCAGTTCCAATCCATGGGCCCTAGAATGCACAACCAAGGTCTGTCTGCTCTCCAGTCATTTCTCCCTAGAGCTGTGCATCTCCTCCTACTGCCATGATAGCTCAGTCTTACAAGAGACACGGCCAAATCCATAATCTTTAAAATTTACAGCTTTATAATTTACTGTCCAAAAATACATGAATTTATCTATATAATGTAACCATTTTCATTTTGAGTCATTTTGGAGAATAGGCATAGGGCCCTTTAAATCTGTAACTTTGACACTGAGTTACCCAAAATAAGAAATGATAACATAAGAGACCGTGTTTGCCAACATTGTAATTTTTGGCTGGCTGACTGTAGCTAATAACATACATAGGAACAGAAGAGAAGATATCACCTTTACAAGGATATTGAGAAACAAAATGCAAATGAAAGGGATAAATGCTTTGAGGAAATTTGGGGCTTTTAAGAATCTTGATTGCTTTAGTTATCATTTTATTAGGACAAGACTTGATTATTGATAAAATCTTAGTGGTTTGTTTGCCTTTCAACCAAATAGTTTTTAGATTTACCACCTAACATTTATATCATTTAAAACTTGTAATTAAAAGCCTCCTATCAAATACTCTATACTAAGCACAAATCACAGTAACTAATACTTTCAAATCATAGCACAAAAGAAGAGAGCATACACTGTTAAAGCAAAGTAGAAGTCACAAAGCTGCATGAATACAACAGTAAATATCTCTTAAGGTTCAAGTAAAGGCACAGGCCAAATTGTTATAGCCTACCATTATAGCAATAAATTATAATTTTATCAATAACCATTTTGCATCAATATTGAGGTTTATCCCCCATACTAAGAGGGGCTTAAATTGTAGTTAGGGATACCGTTACACATACCACAAAAGTTTGTCATTATAAATGATGTTCTGCCTTTTCCCTTACTCTATTCTCTGATTCTGAGTGAGTCCACTTTTGCACTTCATGTATAGAAAGGATTAGATGTGTAAACCAATTAGGGGATTGGAAGTGCTTTCCTTCTGTAAGCAGGAAAGCTCATTTACACATGTTGAATGAGCTAAATGGTAATAACAATGTAGCAAGCTTTTTATATACCACTAGAGATAACTAGAATAGTCAGGCACAGAATCTAATCTATTGCATAAGCATTATACAAGAGACATGAACTAGTTCTTTCCTGCAGCACTGCTATATCTAATCTGAATATACTGTAGCTGGATTTTCTCATATTTTGTGTTAGCAGGATTAGTACGCACAACATTATTGGCAAATTTAGAATAAGAAAATGCATTTACAAACAAGCTTATCAGAGTACTAAAAGCTCACATTATAGTTCAGTTATACCTAGCTCAAGGATAAAAAAAAATAGAATCTCTGCCATAGTCCTTTAATCCTTACGCAATGTCAATATTGACTCAAGCATTTTAAAAGAGCAATAAATACTATATTAGCATTGGGTAAAGCTCAAAAGACTTGGAGGTTTGGTGTACAGCTTATCATCAAAGCTTAGCTGATGTATCATATTGTAGGATACACATTTTGGATGATAAAGCAATGGGCGGTAACACAGGCTAGCTATCTTAATACAAGCCTAACCAGTCCCCTGGGTCCATACTCAGGTAATTAGCTCTTTCCACCATGTCAACACTATTATTTTAGCATGTTAGCTCAAGCAGAGCTAACATATGTCTGTTCACCTGGGCTGAGAGGCATGCTTCCAAATGCAGTGTAGATCTAGACTTAGAGGCCAATCCTTCCCATCTCCACTCAACTTCTGCCAGCAGTGGATCTTTCAGTAATGTGTTGCCAATGTTTTGAAAAGGAATGTCTTGCAGAAAATGTTCTCCCTTAAATTAAGCACAGGGTTAATGCAAGCTGTACCAGAGCTTGCTGGGGTGATCCCAGGCACCTCCTGGCTTGGTAGTTCATAGCCCCAGTACCTCTGGACTGCATCAGTTATGAAAGTAAAAATACTGTTTGCACCAAGGCGCCTCTTTCATTACCTAGTAAGCACTGCATTAAACACTGTCCCACAGGGTGCCTGTCATACCGAAGAGCTAGGATGAGGGAATTGTGAGACCATGCCATTTAAACAAAAAGGTTCTTAGATATAACCACGTAGAGAGGAAGCACCGTCTGGCAAATAAATTGTTATTAACTGCACTTTCTGGAAATGCTTACCTTGAAACATCCAAGGAAAAATACTCACCCCCACTAAATCAATGACACAGCACACAGGGACCAATTCCCCAATAACAACTCTTGTAACTCGAACCTACCAGAATTGGTTATTTTGGCACAGAGGCTCCATCATGCTGTACCCCTAAGCAGAGTAGACAAATACAGCCTGCTCCAAAAGTACCCCGATGCATCACTATATGTCATGGGAGAGCTTATTCAAACCCTGCTTACATCTACATGAGCCCCAGGACTAGTATCTCTGACTGAGGAGATTTAACAGGATCTAAAGAAGAAGTACATTTCCTCAGAGTTAGGGATCTCAGCCTTGGCAGAGGTGATTTAAGTGTCCAGAGATGAGAGGAACTCCATGGTATGCCCACATCCTGAATACTGCATACAGATGTGGTCACCTCATCTCAAAAAAGATATGTCGGCACTGGAAAAGGTTCAGAAAAAGGCAATAGAAATGATTAGGGATTTGGAATAGGTGCCATATGAAGAAAGATTAAAAAGACTTCTTAGAAAAGAGGAGACTAAAGGGGGGATATGATAGAGGTCTATAAAATCATGACAGGTATGAAAAAAGTGAATAAGGAATTGTTATTTACTTGTTGCCATAACATACAAACTAGGGGTCATCAAATGAAATTAATAGGTAGAAAGTTTAAAACAAAAAAAAGGAAAGTTTTCTTCATGCAGCACAGTGTCAACCTGTGGAACTCCTTGCCAGACGATGTTGTGAAGACCAGAACTTTAAAAAAGGATTAGATAAATTTATGGAGGTTAGGTCCATCAATACTTATTAGCCATAAGGGGTAGGAATGATATCCCTATCCTTTGTTTGTCAGTGCTGGGAATGGGTGACAGGAGAGGGATCAATTGATAATTACCTGTTTCTGTTCATTCTCTCTGGGACTACTTCGAAGTAGGAATAAGAGATCCTCCGGAAAAGGGCTTATTTTCCGGAGAATCATGTCTAGACTGGCGCTTTTCTCCGGCTTATCCCCGAACCGGAAAAAAGCGGCAGCCATGTTAATGCAAATACCGCGGGGGATATTTAAATCCCCCGTGGATTTTGCTATTCCGATGTGCTACATTAGCATCCCTTTTCTGGAAGAGATGCCAGTGTAGACACAGCCAGCAGGTTTCTACTGAATCTGCTTTTTTTAAAGGATGTAGGAACTTGTAATATCTAGAGCTTCCTCAGCATATGGTCTGTTCTTAAGCACTTATATTCACAAGTATTGTGTGTCAATCTCAGACAAATCTACCAGCAATAGTATTTGAAAATAATGTAACTCAGTCTTTAATGAGGCTAATGAAAGGCTTAGGGATAATGGTAACTTAACAAATGGGACTAAAGATATGGAGGTAGATATTACCATATCCGAGGTAAAAGCCAAACTTGAACAGCTTAATGGGAGTAAATCGGGGGGCCCAAATAATCTTCATCCAAGAATATTAAAGGAACTGGCACATGAACTTGCAAGTCCATTAGGAAAATTTTTTAATAAATCTCTAAACTCAGGGGTTGTACCATTTGACTGGAGAATTGCTAATATAGTTCCGATTTTTAAGAAAGGGAAAAAAAGCGACCCGGGTAACTATAGGCCTGTTAGTTTGACATCTGTAGTATGTAAGATCCTGGAAACAATTTTGAAGGAGAAAGTAGTTAGAGACATTGAGGCTAATGGCAATTGGGACAAATTACAACATGGTTTTACAAAAGGTAGATCGTGCCAAACCAACCTGATCTCCTTTTTTGAAAAAGTAACAGATTTTTTAGATAAAGGAAATGCAGTGGATCTAATCTACCTCAACTTTAGTAAGGCATTTGATACAGTACCACATGGGGAATTATTGGTTAAATTGGAAAAGCTAGGGATTAATATGAAAGTTGAGAGGTGGATAAGCAATAGGTTAAAAGGGAGACTACAGCGGGTCATATTGAAAGGTGAACTGTCGGGTTGGAGGAAGGTTACTAGCAGAGTTCCTCAGGGATCAGTTTTGGGGCCAATTTTATTTAATCTTTTTATTGCTGATCTTGGCACCAAAAGTGGAAGTGTCCTAATAAAATTTGCGGATGACACAAAGTTGGGAGCTATTGCCAATTCAGAAAAGGATCGGGATATCATACAGGAAGATCTGGATGATCTTGTAAATTGGAGTGATAGCAATAGGATGAAATTTAACAGTGAGAAGTGAAAGGTTTTGCATTTAGGGATTAATAACAAGAATTTTAGTTATAAGCTGGGGACACATCAGTTGGAAGTAACAGAGGAGGAGAAGGACCTCGGAGTCCTGGTTGATTATAGAATGACTATGAGCTGCCATTGTGACATGGCTGTGAAAAAGGCTAATATGATCTTGGGATGTATTAGGCGAGGTATTTCCAGTAGGGATAAGGAGGTGTTAGTGCCCTTATACAAAGCATTGGTGAGACCCCATTTTGGAATACTGTGTGCAGTTCTGGTCTCCCATGTTTAAGAAGAATGAATTCAAACTGGAACAGGTACAAAGAAGGGCCACTAGGATGATCCGAGGAATGGAAAACCTGCCTTATGAAAGGAGACTCAAGGAGCTTGGCTTGTTTACCTTAACCAAAAGAAGGCTGAGGGGGGACATGATTGCACTTTTTAAATATATTAGAGGGATAAATACCAGGGAGGGAGAGGAATTATTTAAGCTTAATACCAATGTGGACACAAGAACAAATGGATATAAGCTGGCTAGTAGGAAGTTTAGACTTGAGATTAGATGAAGGTTTCCATCCATTAGAGGAGTGAGGTTCTGGAACGGCCTTCCAAGGGAAGTAGTGGGGGAAAAGATCTATCTGGTTTCAAGATTAAACTAGATGGGTTTATGAAGGGGATGATTTGATGAGATAACATGATCTTGGTAACTAATTGTCCATTCATTATCAGTGGGAATATGTCAATGGAGGGATGATAGGAGTTACCATAGAGAACTTTCTGGGTGTCTGGCTGATGAGTCTTGCCCACATGCTCAGGGTTCAGGTGATGGCCATATTTGGGGTCGGGAAGGAATTTTCCTTCAGGGTAGATTGGCAGAGGCCCTGGAGGTTTTTCGCCTTCCTCTGTAGCATGGGGTACAGATCACAGCTAGAGGATTCTCTGCATCTTGGGGTCTTCAAAGTATTTGAGGGCTTCAATATCTGAGATATAAGTGAGAGGATTATTCTGGGAGGGGTGGGTGAGAATCTGTGGCCTGTACTGTGCAGGGGGTCAGACTAGATGATCATAATGGTCCCTTCTGACCTTAAAGTCTATGAGTCTATGAGTGTAAATTCTAGTTGGACTTCAACTTCACATGACCCAAGAGTCTTGATGGAATTGCTGATACTGTGTACCAAGAGAGACCATGTGAAAAAGTCCATGAGTTACTTTTAGAACAATAAAATCCATAGGTGCTTTGTGGTCCACTCCTCTCTGCATAGCATATTCAGGAATAAAGCTGTATGGAAGACACGGATAGTTCTGGAAGATAATGCTCCCAGCATCCCAGCATCACCAGATAGTTGCTGTAGCAAGATGCATACTCTGTTCTAAATTAGAGATAGGGGAAAGATCACAAGGAAGGTGGAGTCAGGAACACCTGTTGTCCATTGGTTAGTCCCATTCATTATGGGGCAAATGTTGCTCACTGCATCAGTGGCAGACGCCATATGGCTTTTATATCACGCACGCGGGCACCTGCCCAGGGAGAGGAAATGCACAGCCACGGCCAGCAGACCAACAGCAGTACATTTAACAAACCTATTTACTGAATTGATGGGTGTGGGGGGAAGGAATGTGAGGTTTGTATGAACCAGACACTATCTCTAAATTCTAAACCAGACTAAGTAGGAACAGGATGTCAGAGTTCCTGCATTCTTACAGTCTTATTAGTCTTACTTCTGCTTTCCAGGTCATTTATTTAAGCACTCTCACAGAACGAAAAGTCAATTCAAAGAACTCAAAATCACACATACACACACACACACACACACAAAGCCCCTCTGGTCTTGCTTCTATAGGCAGTTGATGACACCACCAGAGTTGGTAATTGGGTAATTTTCTACCATATACTGTAGTGCATTTGAAAGCCACTTTGGTTCTTTCAATATATAGAAGGTGGGTCTCAGAGTAGACCTAAGTAGGCCTTGTCAATACTTACAGTGCTTTGGTGCAGTTGCACCACTGTAGCATTTAATGAAGATGCCACCTATGTTGGTGAGAAAGTTTCTCCTAAGAGGCGAATTCTATTTCTTTTGGCTGAGACTGCTAGCCATGGCTGGAGTCTCGGGGCTTCTGGAGAAGTGTGCAAACAGATCTCAACATAGGCATAAAAAGATTATAAGTCCATTAAAACATTTCAAAACTATGCCTACAGCAGTCTTCTAGACATTTTCTGTAATAAATAGGGACATGTATGATTCATTTAGCACCATAACATGCCCAGAGGGTGCAGAGATGCATTCAAACAGGGTATGAGGAAATATTTACAAAGGCACTTATTTACAGAGACACGAGGTATACAGACTGTGCTCATAAAGTTATGCAGAGAAATATTTGTTATTTTTTTAGTTAAAACTATGCTGTACAATACCTTTTAATACATCTGTTTGACTACTTTATGTTCTTGTTTGTTTGGGCTGGGTTTTTAGTGCCCTAATCTTTTGGTTATACACCTTATTTTAATAATACAGGTGGAAAAGTTGTTAGCCAGATTTTGAGCTAAAGAGTAGAAATAGTTTTTGTCCATAGGTAGATTTGTTAATATTTGTAACCATCAAGTAATGCTATCCAGTAACGAAGATTATTGTGAATATAATCCAGGAGCCAGAGGATTGAAGCAATAACAAAAGACTTTTTTTTTATTTTCTTATGTAAGTAGACTGGCAGAGATCCAGCTCTCTCATTCTGAAAGCTAGTCTGAATCAACAACACAGTAGATATTCTGGAGAAGTTACAACAAACTGAAACATGTGAATTCCTCTTGCTTTAGAAAGAGAATAGTTTCCCTGTTATGGAAAATCCACCACTTAAAATCAATTCAAAAGCGAAAACAAAATGTAAAAATTAGTCAAATTTTTTTGTTTACCCATTTGACCAATTTGGATAAATTGACTCTAGTCTGATTCACATTGCAATTGGTCAAGAGTCTAAGAGATTACTAAATTGGTATCCTGGGGGTGGAGGCCCACAAGTGACTAAAGAGTAGTTATTTAGGATGGTACATTGGGGGAAAAGTGAGTAATGGGATAAAATTAAGAAATAGAAATATTAGTCTGAATATCAGGGAAAGCTTCCTGACAGTGACAATATTAGGCTATGGAATAATTTCCCCAAGAAAAACCCTCCACTAGCAGGGAAATGATTTTAGTTGTCTTCTATAATGTATCTATCTGTCTCTGGTTGGCTATCATGGGAAAGGGCTGGCTGATTTTAGTACTGGAACTAATATGAATGCATATGTGAAGATGAGGAATGCATTAATAGTGTTGTGAGCAAGACACCAGGGCTGTGTCTAGGCTGCATCCCTTTTCCGTAAAAGGGATGCAAATTAGACATATCGCAATTGCAAATGAAGTGGGGATTTAAATCCCTCCCGCTTTATTAGCATAAAAATGGCTGCTGCTTTTTTCCGGCTCAGAGCTTTGACGGAAGAAAGCACCAGTCTAGACGCGGATCTTTCAGAAAATAAAGCCTTTTCCGAAAGATCCCTTATCCCTCTTAAAATAAGGGATAAGGGATCTTTCGGAAAAGGCTTTATTTTCCGAAAGATCCGCGTCTAGACTGGCGCTTTTTTCCGGCAAAGCTCCGAGCCGGAAAAAAGCGGCAGCCATTTTTATGCTAATGAAGCGGGGGGGATTTAAATCCCCACTTCATTTGCAATTGTGATATGTCTAATTTGCATCCCTTTTACGGAAAAGGGATGCAGTCTAGACACAGCCTAGAAGTAATTCTTCTGCTTTACACTGCACTGATTAAGCCTCAATTGGAGTATGTGTCCAATTCTGGGCACCACATCTTTCTTGAAAGGTGGAGGAATTGGAGGGGATTCAGAGAAGAGCAACAGAAATAATTAAAGGCCCAGTCTTCCCACATGACCTATGAGGGAAGACTGAAAGAATTGCGTTTGTTTACTTTGGAAAAAAGAAGACCAAGAGGGGACATAATAGTAGTTTTCAACTACCTAAAAGGGTGTTACAAGGACAAGGGAGAAAAATTGTTCTCCGTGACCTTTGATGATAGGACAAGAAGCGTAATTGTTTCTTTTCAACATACTCTTTAATACATATTCTATATATTATACATATTTTACTATCATGCATCTATATGACTAAGTAATGAATAAGTTTGAAACCAGGGGTATAACCCATTAGCTCTTTGTATTAAATCCTATTTATTATTCCTTTCTTGCCACAAACTACTGGCTTAGAGAATGAATTAATGTACTTCTCTAGAAAGAACAGCAGAGAGCACTAAAGAGCACAAAGGATAGTGAGTGATCTCAGACACAAGACACATTGCTTCCTTCATGGCTCACCTTATAATAAATTGTCTGTCTGTGACTGTATTTCAATTGCTATAAACTAATTCACATTAATAGAAGAGTTTGAGGCCTTATGTATGCTACCATTACAACTGAGCAAAAAGACAAAAATCACAGCTGTTGTCTGACCAGGTTGGACCCAGTTAGGTCCCAACCACACTTCAAATTTTAACTGTTTTCACTGTGGTCAGGAGATGAATTACAAAGGGATCTCCTGATTGGGTTATTTGGAGTCTAGATGAGGATGGAGTATTATGGCAGTCATGAGGGCTTTACAAGGCTGTTTCCAGATTCTGTGCAAGATTATATAGTAGCTGTAGTTTTATAATGATCCATCTTTCTACCTGAGTTGGGAACAGATAAGGATCCTGCCTTCATACTCAAAAAGTGACAGGTGATTTATATGAAGTACATATTGTATGTGCTTTTTATAACAGGACTGACTTATGAGCTAAAGATGCACAAGCAACTTCTGGAATCACAATAGAATGTAATTTTATAAAATGGAATTAAAAGCTAATAAAATTCAAGATCAATATTACCTTTCCTTTATTCTCCTTATTCTTGAAATAAGTCCAGCTATGGACCCCACTGTACACTCTTCCCTGAGTTCTGTGCATTGAGGATCCCTCTCAGATTCTCACCATTATGAATAAAAGCAACGAGGCTGCAACATCATCCTTTTGGAAATTGGACCATATGTTTGTGGAGCACAGATCAGAGATAGAGGAGGTTCTGGGTGGACAGTCCAAGCAGTGAGTGGGAGATCTGCAGTGAATGTACATTATTTCCCCCTCTGTTGGGATGACCACACCAACCATGAAAAGGAAGCTGAGAAATGTCCAATTAGTGCAATAGGCCACACATGAGGCTGAGGCTGCAGAAACAACCCCTAATTGGAAGATGAAGTTCAGCTGAGCAAGTGTGGGGTTGGGCTAATATAAAGTCAGGAAGGAAGCAAATGAAGTGTAAAAATATAATTATGAAGGTAAAAAAAGAATTTGAATAATAGCTAGCCAAAAAGTAATAGCAATTTTTTAAGCTCACCAGAAGCAGGAAGCCTGCTGAACAACCATTGGGATCACTGGACAATCAAGATGCTGTGGATAGCAGCAGATTTAAAACAAAATGAAGTATTTCTTCACATAATGCATAGTCAACCTATGAAACTCCTTGCCAGAGGATATTGTGAAGGCCAGGACTATAATAAGTTTCAAAAAAGAACTAGATCAATTCATGGAAGATAGGTCTATCAATGGCCATTAGCTCGGATGGGGAGGGATGGTATCCCTAACTTCTGTGTGTCAGGGTTGGGAATAGGTGACGGGGGATGGCTTACTTGATGAATATCTGTTCTGTTCAATCTTTCTGGAGCACTTGGCCTTAGCCACAGTCAAAAGACAGAATGCTAAGCTAGATGGACCTTTGTTCTGACCCAGTACAGCCATTCTTATGTTCTTGTCTGAGCTCCAAATAAACATCGTTATACACTTCCTTATAACACCCCTGTGAGGTGAGTATTATCAGGGCTCTCCTACACGGCTACATTTCTATCACTTAGGATTTATGGTGCCCTACACAGGATTATTAAACTGGTGCCCCTATGCCTAGGTTTGTCTAGCAAAAAAAAAAAAGAGAACCCACCAATACATTAAAATCATGTTCCTACCCAAGACCTCACCCCTTTGAGGCCACATCCTCTCTGTTCCTATCCTCTCCATCACTTGTTGTCCCAGCCATTATACACTCTCACTTGGTTGAGAGAGGAGGTGCAGGCTTTGAAGTGGGAATGAGGGATTTGGGTGTGGCAAGGGGTGAGAAGTACAAGGGAGGGAATTTGGATGCAGGAGAAGGGGATGCTGGGGGGGGGTCTACTTGGTAACCCTACTGGCAGCAGCATCCACGTTCACAGCTCAAACCAACTGAGAGGGAAGCCGCCGGGCTTCTCCCCTCTCAGCTGTTCTGCGGCATTTAAACACACCGTGCAGGCAATCCCTCGGCCCCACACAGTGCCCGGACTGGCACCGGGGAATTTAAAGTGCCAGTGCCAGTCTCAGGCTGTGGCATGCTGGCGCCCCATGTATCTGCTGCCAGCCAGCCCTTCGGCAGACAGCACGCAGGGCCAGTCCGCCCCTGCCCCAGTCAGCACGCACCAGCCCCTCCCCTCCTCCCCTCCAGCATCTCACCCAACCTACCCTCCCCCTAGCACCTCACCCAACCCAGCCCTGCCGGAGGGAAGGGGGGAGAGAGGGATGCTCCGTGGGGGGAGAGGAGAAGAAAGGATACTGCCACAGAGCCGCCCAGCCAGCCTGCCTCACCTTACGCTAGGGGAGAGAGTCACACAGGTAAGTTCCTTCCCCCATCCCTACTCCCTCCCCTTCCCAGAGACCCCAGCAACCAATCCCTTCCCTCATACTGTGCTGCAGGCAGTGCACTGGGCTCTCTCTAGGACCCAGCAGCCCTGCTGTTTTCTGCTCACTGCTTCCTGTTTCTGCCGGCAGAGTGGTGCCCCAGAAATACTGTGGTGCCTACGCAACTGCTTATTCTGCGTATGCCTAAGGACGGCCCTGAGTATTATCCCAGTTTTACATAATGGAAATTGAGAAACAAAGAATAAGTGATTTGTTCAAGGCCATATAGGAGGTCTGTGGCAAAGACAGAAATAAAACCCAAAGCTCTCAAGTCCCTGTCCAGAAATTGTCATTAATGCAAAAGGCATTTCATTTCAAGAAAGATGTGGAGAAATTGGAGAGGGTCCAGAGAAGAGCAACAACAATGATTAAAGGTCTAGAGAACATGACTTATGAGGGAAGGCTGAAAGAACTGAGTTTCTTTAGTTTAGAAAAGAGAAGATTGAGGGGGGACATGATAGCCGTTTTCAGGTAAAAGGGTGTCATAAGGAGGAGGGAGAAAACTTGTTCATCTTGGCCTCTGGGGATAGAACAAGAAGCAATGGGCTTAAACTGCAGCAAGGGAGGTTTAGGTTGGATATTAGGAAAAAGTTCCTAACTGTCAGGGTGGTCAAACACTGGAATAAATTGCCCAGGGAGGTTATGGAATCTCCATCTGTGGAGATATTTAAGAGTAGGTTAGATAAATGTAAGGGGACTGTTACCCCTTACTAAAACTCTGTGGGAGTTTTTTGGTTTACCAGCTTCAGAAGGGGAAGGGTTCATGAGACTGACAGACCCCAGAGACAATGGAAAGCAGTCAACACTCCAGCTCAGCCTGACTGACAGGTGGCCTAAAGGATGGCCTAAAGGATCCAGCTTCGGAAAAGACTTTGATGGGGAACAGAGTACCAGGAATTCTCGGGATGAATATAATAAGAGAGCTGAAAGAATTACTATTAGTGGGGGAAGGAACCCAAGAAATGAACCGGCATGGGGAGCCTAGGATGAAGGCTGCATTGAAGCGGGTACTGGCCCAAATGGAGAGACAAGGATGTTTTCCTGGTCCCACAGGACAGATTGGCTACGTAAAGGTGGCAGGGAGACAGAAGGTAGTTATACCTCCCTGGAGTGAGAAGATTGTTGATGGACGCTGCCAGGTACTAAGCGGATTCAATGGATACCGGGTGCTTGTTGAGCCAACACGAGGGGCCAGTCTACCTCAGGGACTACTGGTTGCGAACGTACTTGCTAATGCCAGCAAGGGAAAAGTGCCAGTCAGGCTGCTAAACTCAAGTAAGAAGGCCATAAAGTTGTACCCCCGCTCTAGAGTGGCAGAGGTACACAGACCCGAAGAAGTAGTACCCCCAGGAGGAGGAGTCCTGGAAGAAAAGGGAGATGAGCTGCGAGTGACAAGGTTGGAGAAGGGAGCACAGGTTACTACACCTCAAGAGGCACCTGATGGAGAGTTACTCATTCCAGTCCAAGTGGATCTCCAACAGCTAACCCCTATGCAGGCTGGCCATTTACGGGCACTACTGGAGAAACATCAAGAGGTCTTTTCCAGGGATGACCGAGACTTTGGTTACACCACCACAGTGACACACCGAATACCCACTGGAGATGCTGTCCCAATAAAACAGAGACACCGGCGGATTTCACCACAAGTGTTCCAGGAGGTAAAAAGGCACATCCTGGACCTAGTGGCTCAAGGTGTCCTTAAAGAAAGCCACAGCCCCTGGGCATCGCCTGCAGTGATTGTAATAAAAAAGGATGGTGGGGTGCGATTCTGCTGTGATTACAGGAAATTGAATGAAGTAACACACAAGGATGCTTACCCACTACCCCGGGTGGAAGAGTCCCTGGATGCATTAGGAAGTGCCAGAGTGTTTTCAACTCTTGATTTGACTTCTGGCTATTTCCAGGTTGCAATGGAAGAACAGGACCAGGAAAAGACAGCAGTGACAACTCCGTTTGGGCTGTTTGAATGGACGCGTATGCCATTCGGCTTGTGCAATGCACCTGCTACGTTCCAGAGACTAATGGAAGGGGTTTTGGGAGATTACATCCTAGACACTTTGCTAATATACCTGGATGATGTTATTGTGTTTTCCAAAGATTTCGAGAGTCATATAGAAAAACTGGATGTAGTCTTCACACGACTGAAGGAACATGGGTTGAAGTTGAAGCCAAGCAAGTGCTGCCTCTTACGTGAGAGAGTCAAATTTTTGGGCCATGTGATTTCGAAGGATGGAATCCAGGTAGACGAGGAGAAGACCAGGGCTCTGGAAAACTGGCCAGTCCCGAAGAATGCCAAACAAGTGCGACAAGCTATGGGTTTCATGAGCTATTATAGACGATTTGTTCCAAAGTTTGCACACATTGCTGCGCCACTATATGGATTGGTGGGCCAACCAACTGAAAGGAAGAAAAGGGATCAATGCTTTGTATGGGATGATGCCTGTCAGGCAGCTTTTGATGAACTAAGACACCGGCTGATGACACCACCTGTGCTTGCATATCCTGACTTTAGCCTGCCATTTATGGTGACAACAGATGGAAGCCTACATGGCCTGGGTGCAGTGCT